>NW_013665639.1:1399578-1412376 GCF_000517525.1 Limulus polyphemus | reverse complement strand
TTCTGAACTATATCGTGTCCACTAGACTTGTATACCCAGTTTCTGAACTATATCGTGTCCACTAGACTTGTATACCCAGTTTCTGTACTATACCGTGTCTACTAGACTTGTATACCCAGTTTCTGAACTATACCGTGTCCACTGGACTTGTATACCTAGTTTCTGAACTATACCGTGTCCTCTATACTTGTATACCCAGTTTCTGAACTATACCGTGTCCACTAGACTTGTATACCCAGTTTCTGAACTATATCGTGCCCACTAGACTTGTATACCCAGTTTCTGAACTATACCGTGTCCTCTATACTTGTATACCTAGTTTCTGAACTATATCGTGTCCACTAGACTTGTATATTCAGTTTCTGGATTATACTTTTCGCTATTTTCTCTGTTTTTGGCCATGAACTCAAGTCTTCTGCTGCTGGACAGAAAATGATGACTAGTATATTCAACAGAAATTGAAGGATCATCCTTCCAAATCTCACCAACCAGTGACCATCTAGCGGTGGATGACTTATGTGTCTTACCATGTAAATGTCGTGCCATTTATCTAAAATGGACACTATTTTGACCGCTAAAGTCAAACAGACTAATAGAAGAAAGAAAAGTTTAAACTGGTGACAACTAGAAGGGTGCAACAACCCTAAGGTACAAGTTACTGAGGAACAAGTGAAATTAGAAATTAAAACAAAGTCTAACTTTGGTTTGTTTTGAATTTCGCGCAAAGCTACACGAGGGCTATCTGCGCTAGCCGTCCCTAATTTAGCAGTGTAAGACCAGAGGGAAAGAAGCTAGTCATCACCACCCACCGCCAACTCTTGGGCTATTCTTTTACCAACGAATAGTGGGATTGACCATCACATGATAACGCCCCCACGGCTGAAAAGGCGAGCATGTTTGGTGTGACGGGGATTCGAACCCTCGACCCTCAGCTTGCGAGTCATGCGCCCTAATCACCTGGCCATGCCGGGCCGTCCACAAAGTCTAGAAACCTACATTAATTTTGATAGTTTTAGAAGGGTAGACATGATAATAATAATATTTAAAAAGAATGTTATCAAAGACTTATTAGAATCTTATATATATATATGATAATTCTTCAGATGCCTAGAACGTTTAGCAGGCTAAATTAGTCTTATCTTTAAAATTCACTTCAGTTTATTAGATTTTTACTTTATTGTAACGTCATTGAATTACATTGTTAAATGTGTTCTTTCTTGTACTGCTATTTTTTCATTTTCAGGGCCTCATCTGGTATAAATTTCCCATATTTCCTTAATACATTCATGTAATTTTCTTCAGTTTTGACAATTCATCCACGTTAAGGTAAGAATAAGTTTATACATATATAGTTTTAAACACCATGTCCACAATCTGTCTGATTTGACATAGTTTTGCCACATGAACAACCAATTAATTACATCAATATTCAAATAATGAATCAGAATGATCAATTCAGTTTAACTAAATGTGTATATATGTGTGTGTGTATGTATAATGATAAGGTAATATTTAAGTAGCAAAATAATCACTAGAGAGCTGTAGACAACCAGTCTTAATGATAAAAATGTTCAGGAAAAACAATATGTAAAGATGGTACTTATGTGTCGACATTTGTTTAGACCTACTAGTAACGTGGAATATATTCACTGCAATTTTACAAACCTTCGATATATAATAAACGTTGTTTTGTACAGACTAAAACCCTAGAAATATGTAAGGCTTTCTACCATTTTTCTGTAACCTCTCTAAGAGTCTAAGCCTACTTTATCTCAAGCCTTCCAGTTTAACTTTTACCAAGTTTTAACATATTGCTCATTTCTACAACTTGGGAGCCTCATTTTTGGGATATCCACGACCACCCCTGAACATCTAAGAAAATATATCAACTTTATTTGCCTGGAAACATAATGCCAGACACACAAATCACCGGTCTGCCATAGCCGTATATACTTAGGAACCCTAGAAGTTTGACCTTTAGATCACTTCATACTTGATGGCAGTGACGAGTTTGCTAATTTATAGTTCGAAAGCAGTCAATCACACCATATCCTTGCAGTAATAACGACTCTTTATGCCTTGAAATAAAAGGAGAGAATCCGACAATTACATATGTGTGCAAGAAGTTGTACTAATATAATAGATGGTGGTGAAATGACAACGACATAATTACCTATTGTTCAGTCACGGTCTCGAGCGATAAGCAACCATGTAGCCATATAAATAATAAAGGTCTCCATAACCTTTTGACCTTGCTTTACGTCTTCCTGACTCGTGTTTTTATAACCTTCAAGGTAATTTAATTTACATGTTATGAAATGTAGACAAGGAACAAATCTATGGTTGAGTACTATAATTATGTACACTCTGCAAACATTTATTAGCACGCTGAATCGAACTGAAGCGCTTATCAGTGTAATGTAATACATAGCATGGTGCTGTCGCACACTTAAGTACTCAGATATCATAGAAATAATGATGCTATCTTACACGAGGAAATATAAATTAAATCACGAAATCGTACATTTACACAAATGTAATAATTATTTAGGGAACCCACTAACCACAGTGCTATCAAAGGGTCGCTGAGCCTTCCGAAAAAAAAATCGAGTTGTCGAGTTTCTTGGTTTTTAATGTAATAACTAGGATACTAGTATTCTCCTACAATGAAGAACACATGCCCGGAAACATAAGATAGTAGTAGTATTATATAGTGTATGACTCAAATGGAATACACACATTATATTATATAGTGAATGACTCAAATGGAATACAACATAAGATAGTAGTAGTAGTATTATATGGTGAATGACTCAAATGGAATACACACATTCATATTATATAGTGAATGACTCAAATGGAATACAACATAAGATAGTAGTAGTATTATATAGTGAAGGACTCAAATGGAATACACATTCATATTATATAGTGAATGACTCAAATGGAATACACATTCATATTATATAGTGAATGACTCAAATGGAATACACATTAAATGGTACTATCTTAAACGTAATAATATAAATGCAAAATACACACAATAATATTATCTTACGTCTTCTGTAACTACTTTTTTTTTATTTGTACAGTGGTCTTTATTTCCATAAAAATAGCAGGTATTGAAAACTCCAACAAATGCTCACTCGAAAGATAACATCATCCAAAGACAGATTTTTCAAATTCGTTTTGTTAAGAATAATAATTTATTATTCTCTTGACTAACCTATCTGTCTGTTTATGTTAATAAAACGTACGGATATTACGCTTACATACAACCAATTGGAGATGAATGAACAAACAAAATTACTTTTGGATTAAGCAAAGAAAAAGAACAAGGATAAAGCTCTCGACGATACTTAGTTGATAAGCATAGTTAAAGGCTTTATTTCATCATATCAAAATACAGCAATGTACTTCTCCCATAGGACCTACTGCGGCAATTAATTACTTAATTTCTACTGCAATGCTTGTTATCTATCTATATATATATATTTGTATGTTTTAATTTTCTAGCTTTTGAATAGTATCAATAAAACCTTAAATTGCGGTAAGTCTTTACTTTATCAAATTAGAGCAATGTTAGATCAAAGCAGTCAGCAATAGATAAAATTGATATATATTTAATGCTTGATTTCATATTTACGTAAGTTAAGCCTATAACTTAAGAGACGGGAGTAAAGAGAGTTGAACTTTGGATCCGTTTCCTTTATCCTCTGGGCATGTTTGTATGCAATGAAACTAAAGTTTATGAGGGTGCTTGCGTGCCAAACTATTCGACATGATAATTTACGTTCCTATTGCCTAGGCACCTAAAGAATAAGACAATTACGATGAAAATTTTGATTTGTATCATTTCATTGACTGCCAAAAAACGAACACACTCTATCGAAATTTAAGTTTTGTTGTGTCAAAGGATTTTTATCTTTAAAGAAAAGTATTAAATCTCTTACAATTCAATAATTTTCCAGTTGAATATTAAATAGAAGTTTTTAGTTCGTGTGTCCCATAGCGTTGTGATAATGCGTTTCAAAATGCTATGATTTCTACTGCCATCTGTCACTTTGGATATAAACTGAGTGAGATTTAATAAAACATCGAAGATATTACTTTAAAAAAAAATTGAAACAGTAGGTACTAGTACGGATGAAAGATAGTTAGCCCAGGATATGTAGACGAAATAAAAGTTTTATTCTTTTAGAACCAAGTTGAATTAAAGAAAATAAGACACTTACATTTTGAAGTTTTGAGACAGGAAATAGTTACTACTTTACTTGACTATGATTGTAGGATATTTTCACATCGAAAAGATTGACTGCGGTGATCTCTTTTTCTTAGATTGCTTTGTGGGATGCATGCGAAAATTTAGTAATTCATAACATGTATAATATAAATTTCAGGATACTATGACGAAAAACATAGTGTAAGTTGATTTCCATGATCATCTGAAACGTATAAAAATCACAGAATCAGATATAATGTTGTGAAAAGTAACCATCTAAAAATTAGAATCCTATACATTTTTGTAGAGTAGCCATCTAAGAATAAAAATAACAGAATAGAATACTATTTTGTTAAGGTTGTTTTAATTTAAGTATTTTCATAAATTTTTGAATCCAAATCTTAGATCACAGTCAAATGTTACAAAAAACTTATCATTCACGGAAATTTTAAAATGTATTTACAAAGAATTTTAATGATATACTAAAAAGAAAAGTTCTAGACTTCTATGATCAGCAAAAACCTAGTAACAATTGTTATTTTTTAGCTTAGTTGTTGTTTGCCAATTACATCCGTGAATGAAGCCTGTAGATATCATTGTTGTCATGAATTTAGTTCCTAAACTCCAGGAAAACTAGTGCAATTAATGAGTTGAGAGACCAGAAAATTAAAATGTTAACTACAATCATAGGAGAACTTTACTGAATAATAATTTTCAGATATTCAGTTGACTTTCGCTCTTAACGATTATGTTGAGACAAAACCAAATACATTTAGAATCCAGTGCATTAGATAGAAATACAGATGTGTAATGTTTGACAAGAAGAGATCCAGCTTAAAGTTTGAAAGTGCATTTTGGCAAATGATCATCTTAGCCACAGTAAAAAGAGATAACAATTAAAATATGTTTTTGTTTTATGTGTGTGTCCTCTTTTTTTACCTCAATGAGTTTTCGGCATTAGATACCTATCAAAAATCTCAAATAGTTCTCTACTCGACCTCTAATACCGCTTTACATGACCTTGACATACAAGCTCATAAAACGAGTTTTAAGTGAATTAATGTATTAGTGAGCTTAAGGTTACAATGGATATCCTTTCCTTCATCTCTAATATCAATTTTACCAAACGATTAGAAAGCTTAAGAAAAATAAATCAGTATCAGAACTATGATTTATTATTATTATTATATTTGCGTATTTCGAATTGCTATTATCAAGCTCATACATAATAAAATTCAATCTTTTTAAAACTTTCCAAGAAGTAAGAAAAACAATAATTTAAATGAAACACCTAAGGATCTGAAGTCCCTATACATCTGACTTTTATAAAATAATCAGATTGTTATATAAATAGGTATTGCAATTTTACCGATAGGTGGAAACTTTCATAAGAAACTACAAATATATTTTTATCTTGTCATAAAACAAAGCGCGGTCATTCAGAGCAGCAATCAGTATATTTTAACATCTATAGCTCTTTCAACCTATAAGAAGGTAGAATGTTTTGGGGCGTTTCTATGATTGTGTTTCCTTATTGCCTTTAGATATAATCTATCTGCATAACCTGTAAAATGTGTGTTGTTATAAAGCTAACAGTGTTTAAAAGTAAGGAGTTCGTTCTGGCCCACTCTGGAGGTAAACGATTAGTAATTATAGAGATAAAACAAGTTAGGAACCCATAAAAAATATGGTCGACATTGACTCAAAACACCACAAAAGTTTTATTATTATTAATATGTGTGTATGTGTGTGTGAGCTCGAGAAAGATTTTTGGCTAACAAATCAACATATATATATATGTGTGTGTATGTGTGTGCGTTAATTACAGATACAAATTCAAAAATATTATATTAACATGTACACATAATAATTGGGTTTTACATTCTCGAGAAAAGAAGTTTTTTTATCACTATACTACGCGATGAGGGTTTGTTTTAATGTATGATATAAATATAAAACAAAACTGAGCTGTATACTCTTAAATGGCCCGGCATGGCCAGGTGGTTAGGGCGATCGACTCACAATCAGAGGGTCGCGGGTTCGAATCCCAGTCCCACCAAACATGCTCGCCTTTTCAGCCGTGGGGGCGTTATAATGTGACGGTCAATCCCACTATTCGTTGGTAAAAGAGTAGCCCAAGAGTTGGCGGTGGGTGGTGATGACTAGCTGCCTTCCCTCTTGTCTTACACTGCTAAATTAGGGACGGCTAGTGCAGATAGCCCTCGTGTAGCTTTGCGCGAAATTAAAAAAAACAAAACAAACATACTCTAAAATACATAAAGCGAAACGGAATTTATTTTGTTTCTCCTTCTATAAACTACGCATAGGGGATTCAAGAATAGACAGAAAATTAAAACAAGGCCAGTAAAAGACCGCCGTCGTTTCCTGCGTGTACTACGACATGCCATTTTTCACATTAATTACTTGAAAAGAATTAATCACAATCCTTTACTTGCCATTAGTATTACATGCTTTCTGCTAGATAGGAAGAATCGTAAGCCACTATTACTGTACTATTACAACCGATAAACTGTATAAATTATGTGGATCCTTATAATGAAGATTATAAAATGTTATCCATAAAAAGTAAGATACACTCTATATTATCACACAAAAATATGTAGCATTTTCACTCTTAAACCTAATGATAAATGATACTTTTATTGTATGTTGAAATATCTTTATTCAGCATGTTGGTTAAAGCCACAAACTGAAAGTTTGCTCGTTTGTTGTTAAGCACAAAGCTGCACAATAGGCTGCTGTGACCATTGCAAGGATCTATCCCCGAATTTTAGCATTATAAGACCTCAAGTTGACCGCTGAGCTACAAATGAAGAAAAGTTAGAAAGCTTCTTGACTGTAATAAAATTTGTAATGTTATTTAAATTGATTGATTGATTGTTTGTAATTAAGCACAAAGCAACACAATGGGTTATCTGTGCTCTACCCACCACGGGTATCGAAACCCGTATTCTAGTGTTGTAAGTCCGCAGACATACCGCTGTGTCACTGGGGGGCTGTTATTTAAAACAAATTTCACATTGTTTAACATCACCAAATCGTGATCGTGTGCGAGTGTTTGCTAAAAAGGGATCATTTCTACATCTAATTTTCCTCCTTGGTAAGAAAACGATAACTTTCAACTTAAAAAGAGAGTGTAATACGTTTGAAGGAGAGTAATGCATAGGATAATTACTTAATTACGTTAATTACTGAGTGCGCCACATGAGATAATGTCAGTGCTTGAAATGTCTTAAATGGTGGGGTACAAAGAATGATTGACTGATTGATTTTCTTGGGTCCTTAGGGAAGGTAAAAGTCAGCTAACCATATAATTTAGCAATTATATACATACCGTATAATAGCTGGGAAGGAAACCGAAAGAGTGAGTGGCTGTACCACAACCAAACTCCATTTTATACTTTATAAAGCTTTAGCGTGAGACATATATAATATATACAAAGCTTAGTTTTGATTTGATTTAATGTTTAATCAACGAAATGCAACAGAAGGAGCTTGGCAAAACTGTATACATTTTCAAGGGAAATACATATGAAGGCTTAGCTTGGCAAAACTGTATACATTTTCAATTGTAATACATATAAAGGCTTAGCTTGACAAAACTGTATACATTTTCAAGAGTAATACATATGAAGGGCTTAGCTTGACAAAACTGTATACATTTTCAATGGTAATACATATGAAAGCTTAGCTTGGCAAAACTGTATACATTTTCAATTGTAATACATATGAAGGCTTAACTTGACAAAACTGTATACATTTTCAATTGTAATACATATGAAGGCTTAGCTTGACAAAACTGTATACATTTTCAATGGTAATACATATGAAGGCTTAGCTTGGTAAAAGTTCAAGTGACCTCAGTTGGTGGGATAATAACTTGCAGACACAGTTCTTTTTTTATTTTTATTTTGTAAAGAGCAATCCAAAAATCTTATCCTGAATAATTTCAAAATGTGAAATTATCTTTAATCTATTTTCCTGTAGGCCGTTTTTCCTGGAAAGTATCAAGTTTTTAAACAATTCACATAAAACTCGAAAAAGAAGAAAAAAAAGAATTGTATGAACTTGTATAGATTATATGGCCCAGCATGGCCAAGTGGTTAGGAATCCCCGTCACACCAAACATGCTCGCCCTTTCAGCCGTTGGGGTGTTATAATGTGACGGTCAATCCCACTATTCGTCGGTAAAAGAGTAGCCTAAGAGTTGGCGGTGGGTGGTGATGAATAGCTGCCTTCCCTCTAGTCTTACACTGCTAAATTAGGGACGGCTAGCGCAGATAGCCCTCGTGTAGCTTTGTGCGAAATTCAAATCAAACTGTATAGATTATAACAGAAATATAATATAAAATTCGATATACGAGTTGATTCTTCCAAAGAGCCAAATACAGTTGTCTTACACTTTCAGTTAATAAGAGTTAAAGCATAAATAGAATGAAGTTTGATAATTTTTCTGGTAAAAAAAGGTTTGGCTTATATCGTCTTGAGAAAAAAAGAAACTATGATATGCCATGACATACTAGTTCACTAACTCACGTCCATTCGTATTGACAAGAGTCGATGAAGGTAATTATTCTTCATATTAATTACTTTTAGATATATTTTTATATAATTTTAAAGTGAATTTTTTTTTATATGCTATAGCTTAATGTAGGTTAGAAGCTACTTCATGATTTTGTAGCTATACCTATGGTTCTGGATTGCATCAGCAAGCTTATTATTGATCTTTCTTCAGCATGATCCAGAGGTTTCCCACGTTTAGACTGTTTGCCTTCCCAATGGTGTAGGCTCAATTGATTATCAAGCTGACTTTGTGATACTACTACCTAAAAGTCAAGGGGGGGGGGGCTAAGGTTGCTTGCTTATGACTGGCTTAGCTGTCAGAAGTGACACTACTTTGAGATCACTTTGACGTTTCTTGCAAAGACTTTTGGATTAGACATTAAAAAGAATACATCGACTTTAAAGCAGTTTATATAGAAGACTGAGAGTGCTGAAGAGAGTGCATTAGTTATATTCTGTTTTCATTTATAAACCAAAACATTTCTTCCTTTTTTGTGTGTTTCTATTTCTTTCATTTAGACTTGTGAAAGTCTTAAGAAATAAAAGAAAAGTTATTTTTTCAAGATAACACCATTTTTAAGTTTCTGTCTATAACATGCGCTTCTGTCTATAACATTAATACTCAGTTTTTGTCTGTCCTGAAAATACGCGCGCACTTTACTAGCTAAATGCGAATGCGCGCGCATTTCATTTCAACGGATGTAAACAAAAGACGGATGTAAATATACTTTAGTAGACATTTTTGTAAAACAACACACTAAAGGCTTCTCAAAGATTTTAAAAATATCTTATGTTAGGTCGTATAATTACATTAGAAGTTATTAATTGGGCCCGGCATGGTCAGGTGGCTAGGGTGCTTGACTTGCAATTTGAGAACCGCGGATTCGAATCTCCCTCCCGACAAACACGTTCGCCCTTTCAGCCGTGGGGGCGTTATAATGTGACGGTCAATCCCACTATTCGTTGGTAAAAGAGCAAACCAGAAGTTGACGGTGGGTGGTGATGACTAGCTTCCTTCCCTCTAGTCTTTCACTGCTAAATTAGCCCTCGTGTAGCTTTGCGCGAAATTCAAAACAAACATTTATTAATTGATAGTACAATATAGTTTAGCTAAACTAAACTAAAGCAAAAAAAAAAAAAAAATTACACAAGCTACAGCATTAATTTATCACTTTATCGAATCTATACCATTTAATAAAGTCTTAACTAATGTTAGGCCTAGATTTCGGTGTCTGCAATTATAATTTTTTGTATTATTCTAGAAATACTGTATTTGTTGCAATAAAGATACTAATTTGACCGCAAATGTTTTGAGGGTCTCTGCTAGTATATATTAAAGTTCACTAAGTAAATTCTGTTTTGTAGAAATAAACTCATCTGTGCGCTAAATACTCTCTAATAAGGAATGCTTTCTTAACTACAACTGTGTATAAATGATATATAAAATCAGAGGCGTCGATAGGTGCTTAAAAATATTCCGAGCTTGGGCCCATAGGCGAGGGAATTTTCGGCGTTTCAGTATGATATCGATCATGATTTTTCTATTCTGATTTTTTTAAGACACCAACTGGGGATTCGGTGCAAGGGCCCAGAGTGCCCAGTGCCTAGCGACGCCTCTGTATAATATGAACAATAAATAAAATTATTTTCTAAATGCCATGTGTGCTGGACGGTTCACTGAATGAAATAACTCAAATACTTTATTGAATTTCATTGTAAGACCTATTAAATATAGTAAAGTTGTCATGCCCATTGTGTAGCTTTGTGCATAAATTCAAACAAACAAACCCCTCAGTGGCTCAGCGGTAAGCTTGAGGGTTTATATTGCTAAAGTTTGGGGTTGAATCCCCCATGGCAAACACATTGCAGATAGCCCATTTTGTAGCTTTGCGCTTAAACATGCAAGCTTTTAAAATCTGCTTTAGAGTAAGGTTTTTGTTTTATCTAAGCGTGCGATATTTGAATGGTAAGCGTTTACTTACTGTATACAATTTTCATGTTCTTGCTATGCAAAGAAGTATGTGAAATTTACCACTAGGTGTCTCTCCATTGCAAATAAAGAACACAAGACTTGTAAGTAGCTCCAGTATAGTTCACCACGTATCGAATGATTAAAGTTTGAATTTGAAATATCTGTGCTCCGCCCACCACGGGTATCGAAACCCGGTTTCTAGCGTTGTAAGTTCGCAGATATACCGCTTGGCCACTGGGGGACCCACTGAGGGGACACATATTTTAAGACACTTTTAATTTGGACTTGTAAAGTTATTTTTTTTTACTAAAACATAAGGTAGCCAGTTTAGTTTAAACAATTAGTTTCCTGGAGACAGTAAACTGTAAAATATGAGGAGAGGCAACTTTATTTCCCACAGAAATGAATCCAGTTTCACTACTTTACAAAAATGTATGTTTTTTATGATAATTTAGCTGGCTACTTATTTTACTTAGTTAAAATGGAAATTACATTAGGAAACAGCACGGATTTTTTTAAAACATACTTACAAAAAAAAAAGATTCTCATGTGTTACAAGTCGTGCAAGTTTTAATATTTAATTTCTATAAGCCATTTTTCTCTCAAAAGAGGTGATTGAATTCTTTACTGGCTTATTGTTTAACCCTCAAATCATTGACTTATTTTTATATCTTTTGTAGCAATGGGATCCACATATTGCGTCATATTAAATAACTTTATATTTTATCTATTACAACACTCAGTGTAAATAACTCTCCAACAAAGTGGATGAAATTACTCATTTTTATGTAAAATAAATAAGAGACCCACCAGTAATTAATGGGTTTAGGTGCAATATTGATGGTATTTGTATTTATTTTTTGTGTGTACTATGAATCCAACGAGTTATGGACCCACAACAATTTGGTGCATAAATAGTTCAGTATGACATACTCCCATCTGTGATTCCAGAGTTAATTCATTTGAGTTTGTTAATGAATAATCTAATTAGTTTAAAGAAATTTATCGAATATGAGACCAAACATTCAGATTTTACATTTCATTGGTGTAATAATTTATCATGAACTTGAAGGGGGGCATTAAAATATTAAACAATGTCAAATATTTCACTTTCGTCAGTATTTATTAGCCTACTAATGCGCAGTATAGAGGTAACCTTGCAGTACGCATTTCGATTCTTATCTTATAGGAGTGATCTTGTAATGTTATATTTTGTAAGCCATTCATTTTAAAATATTGTTCTATATAAACCAGTTTGATAACCAGAGCGTCTTGAATTTCTGGATGGGACATTTTAACATTTCTCAAACCATGCTTGAATATTATTAATTAACAAAAACCATAAATTCTATATTTATAGAGTATATAATATTCGCGGGCATGTTCTTTAAACATTTTATCTCGTTTTCAAAGTCATTAATTTAAGCTTTGATCACCAGGTGGTGCCATAAATATATCCGTAATCTCGATAGAAACTTTGTATCTCTGAAAAGTTTATACATCTTACGACATTGATTAGTTCCAATAACAAACAATTTCCATTTTCTTCTGTGATCAAATGGTCTATAAGGGTGTAATGCAGTGGGTAATGAATTGTAATGATAAATCTAAAGTTTCAAGTGGATGTCCAATAGTTTAGGGTTAAGAATCACAAATAATGCATCCAACAATTACAACTTGTCGAATGATAAAAAAGCTGTTGAGCTTATGTTTTTTATCGTGACTTAAAATGTTTTATAGTGTTAATGATACTGAAAACTACAACAAATAAAAAACACTCACCTGTTCATCACTTGTTATTCTTAATGTGTTTTCTATCACATAACATAATATATCGATGTTTTTTTATCGTGACTTAAAATGTTTTATAGTGTTAATGATACTGAAAACTACAACAAATAAAAAACACTCACCTGTTCATCACTTGTTATTCTTAATGTGTTTTCTATCACATAACATAATATATCGATGTTTTTTTATCGTGACTTAAAATGTTTTATAGTGTTAATGATACTGAAAA
>NW_013665639.1:1393962-1398785 GCF_000517525.1 Limulus polyphemus | reverse complement strand
TAGAACTCAAAGTTCTCTCGAATTGTTAGATTTTGTTAGAGGAAGGATATTTGGCCAAGCAGATGGTGGAATAAGTCAGCGGCAAATTTCGCAGAATTTGGGAATCCTGCTTTCGTCAGTCAACAGAATCATCATGTAGTTCAGGAAACACGGCAAGGAAACAACTGAGCAGCATCCAGGTCGTCGTCCGGGTCCATCAGAGAGGACAAAAAGGGCTGTCAAGAGGAGCATCGAAATGGATCCCAGATTAACGACTGCAGAAGTGGCCAAAGCTGGTGGGATGAGCCCGAAATCTGTTCAACGGATTCTCCACAGATTGGATTATCGTTGCAGAGCAGCTAGCCGGAAGCCCTTATTAAGACCTGCCAACATAGTCAGACGAAAGAAGTGTGCAAGTGATATGATGACCAAGCCTTTGGACTTTTGGAAAACCATATTGTTCTCAGACGAATCAAGATTCGCTCAATTTTCGGACAGTGGAAGGATATGGAGAATGTCTCACCAAGAGTTTTGGCTCAACAGATTGCAACCAACTGTGAAGCATGGTGGTTTCAGCATGATGTTTTGGGGAGCTGTTTGGGTTGGTGGGAGATCGAGCTTAGTGGAGTGCGTTGGCAACATAAATTTTGAGAAATACGTCGAAATATTGGAGGAAGGACTCTTGCCACTTTATTCCTCAGGTTTCGTGGACAAGAACAAAACGTTGTTCCAGGAAGATGGAGCACCGTGTCTCACTGCTAGAAACACCCAAAGTGGCAGGAAGAAAATGGTATCCAGAGGTTGTCCTGGCCGAGCCAATCTCCTGACATGAGGATCGCTCTTCAAAGTTGTTTTTTGGTTGTTTCTTGACTTGCCGGTCGAGTATGGCCCAAAGGTTTTCGATGGGGTACTCCAAGTTTTGAAGCAAAAGTGGGCGAACATTCCACAATCTAAAATTGACGAGATGATTCTCACGATGCCCCAAAGCGAAAGGAAGATCTGCTAGATATTAATTAAATTATAAATATATTAATTCATATGAATATGACTGAAAAATTTCATTTTTTTCTGAAAAGGTGGTGTCTATTCACTTGTGACCACGCTGTGTATATTGATGTATACGTATATGTATATATATATACACATTGTCTACATCCATCTGTGAATTGGCAGATCATTGGAGTTCTTCAATGGGAATTTCAGACAATATTCGCTGTGAAAACAAGCAGAGATAGACACTTCAGTAATAAATATCTTAATAAAACCAAAGATTGGCCGTGGTAAGCAGCAGAAAGTGCGAAGGTGTGAAAGTTTCATTAATAAGTATGGGCATCCCAGTGGCACAGCGGTATGTTTGCAGACTTACAACGCTAGAAACCGGGTTTCGATACCATTGGTGGGCATAGCACAGATATCCCATTGTGTAGCTTTGTGCTTAACTTCAAACAAACAAATAACTAAGAATGGTACAAGTAAGGAAAAACGAAATGTTATATTAAAAAAAAAAAAAGCTTCTGAATTACTTTATTTATGGTAATTGGGAAATAAAAACAAATCATATCATCAGTAGTAGCACAAAGTTGACGTAAAGTCAACACAACTACTTTCACAATTTACATTCTTTCTGTAGCTCAACGAACACATAGCGAATTTCTAGGAATATGGTGGTATTTTCCACTTTGTCTGCGTGTGTGGGCCGGGTGTGCTATTGTGGTTAATATGCCTGACTGTCGAATTCAGGTTTTATGGTTCGCATCCCGTTGTCTCAAAATAAAAATAAATCTTAATTTGCTCTCGGGACTGTGAGTACGTTATAAAAGTGGCGCTTAAATCCCCCTGTTTGATTAGAATATTACAAGAGTTGGCGTAGTCTATTAGCTCAGAACTGGGGCGGCTAGTTCAGATAGTAACGTTATGCAAATATCCGAAACAAATCCAGCTAAATTCATCTGATGTGACAAACACAGGGAGGTGTTAGCTACATTACAACTATCGCATAAGATCGTGTATACCATAGTCCAGATTTAAATATTAACACATAGGGATTTATCTGGTTCTGTGTGTTTGTTTGTTATTAATCGTAAAACTACACAACGGGCTATTTGCGGTATTCACCGCTGGCATCAAGCCTTGATTTTTTAGTGTTATAAGCCCTCAAGCTTATCGTTGAGCCACTGGGTTATGAATCGTCACATACACATGTGTACTACAAGAGATTTGTGTAAGTGATATCAAGAAAACATACATCTGCTTTATAAAATAAATGATTTTTCAGTCCAATTTTTAACAAAGTTATGTGGTATATTTAGTGCTGAGTTTTGTTTTTATATATTTCAGTAAGCTAATTTTTTTCGCCCCCCAGTGGCACAGCGGTGTGTCTGCGGACTTACAATGTTAGAAACCGGGTTTCAATACTCGTGTTGGGCAGAGCACAGAAAGCTCATTGTGTAGCTTTGTCCTTAACTTCAAAAAAACAAACCATTTGTTTAATTATGAAAAGCCTCCTATGTAACAAGTAAACAGATTACATGATCAGCAGTAGCATAAAGTTGACTTAAAAGCATCATAACTGCTTTATAATTTACAATTTAAATAATGTTCCTTTAAACTAGATTGTGATAGCAACAACGACTGTTTATACCAATATATATATAACTAGTTTTAATGTTATAGATTTGTTAAAAACATCTATCATGCCAGTTTCTACTTTTTTTATCTGGAAATATAATAAAACCAGAGAGGTAAATGTGAAGTTTAGATAACTCTCAGGTGTTTGAACGTATTCTGTAAATGACCACTAGAGAGCGACAAGACGACGTGGGCGGCCCCAAGATAACAAGTTGTCAACACAACACCTATAATTTATCATTTTAGAAGACGTACATATGGCTGCTCATCGTTCTTAACTTGTTGTTTTACGGGGATTTGGACGAGCTTACCAAACACCAGGAAAAAGCAAATTTAATCAGCGAGTGAATAGAAAAGACCAGTCAAAAATTTCCGTTCTTGATGGATTAGAAAATTAAATGTACCGCGCCAGAGCTGCAGGGGGATGAGTTAAATAAGTTGAGTCTGTCTACTTTAAAACCACGTTTTTAACATGTTCGCCTCACGAGCTATTTTACGGCGTGACACATGTGCTCGATACTCTGCCTACAGATGGTTAAGCCTAACTAAGCCCCATGATGTGAACAAGGGAGGTGGTTCTTTTTCTCGATTATTCTTAGGTTGAACGTTGCTTTGTTTGACTAACAAAATGTGCTGCTTAGTTTGAAGATGGTGTTCGATAACATGGAGATTATTCTTTCATTATTTTGTTAAAAGGTAGAGAACGAAAGGCGCCCGATATATCAAAGTGGTCCACCCAACCTCTCGGCACTGCAATGTCAAGTTCAGCCCAAGTGTCCATTCATCTAGCTCGGGGCCAGCCCACCCGCAGACATTCACCACCTTTGCTTGTCCAAACTAGCATTTACCTCATGTTCAGAACCTGCTAGGACATTAAATAACCAATTATGTGTTTAATCAACAAGCTACACATACGTGTAGACGCACATACGTATATATCAGTAAACCGTTTTTTTTTTATTCCCGGTCTGCCTGTAAACATTTTTTTTTGTAATAATGAACATGTGTATATGATATTTTTCAGTTAGTGTTTAACGTCTATTTTATCTGAAAACTCACAATAACAGATTTGTGGAAAAAAAACAAACGATATCTAATAATGCAAACAAAGACAGTTGTTACGACAAAAAACATGTTTACAAGTAACTTACAAACTTACTGTTCAACAGCAACTTCCGTAAATTTTATGGACTTAGAACATCTTTCTTCTTCTGTTTCCCATTTCGGACGTGTTCTAACTATACTCTATTTCTCTCCTAATTTCGAGCATATCCATATACTTTTTGTAGACAACTTTATTGCAAGAAAATCCTCTTAGTTTACGTACGGTATTAACATAAGCCTACATCCAAATTTGTCTACTCGATAAAATACTTTAAAATCTTTTGACTTTTGTTCGGTCAAACAAATTATTATTTAAATCAAAATGTCTTCTGATATGTATATTCTTATTTTCTATGTAAAATCCACAGCGTAATTGATTACCATTGATTTTTATTATTATAATTATAACATGGACAATTCTTTTTTTGTTTTGCATCAGGCAGGCGGCATCACTGCTTATGTAGGAATGTCACAGATTGTTAATCGAAATCGTGTTTAAAAATATCTCCTCAATAGGTCATAAGAACTTTACAGTGTTTCCTTTTATAACAATATCATAAACGAAATTTGTGAAAAGTTGGATTAAAATTAATACAGGTAGGAGAAAATTGAAACAATTATTTTGAAATAATTGTTATTCTAGAATAACTGAAAAAATAACAAAATAATAATTAAATTAAAGTATACAATTAGAAAATCTATAGATTGATATGAAAGGTAACAAATGAAAATTAAATGCTAATCGAGATTCAAGACACAAGGAGATACAAATTGATGATTTCGAGAACATTAGTTGTTATCTGGACGAAGGGAAGGGCGTGAACTCGGTGTACGTAAGTTTTCAAATAACCGTTTGATAAGATGCCACAAAAGATTAGTTAGGAAAATCACATCGGTATTTGTTGGGGAAAGACTGGTTAATTAGATTCGAAAGTGGTTGGATGGGAGAAAGCAAAAGGTAGTTACTCTTGTTACTAGTGAAGTACCCACCACTGCTTGGGCCTTTGCTCTTTCTTACTTGCATACATTATAAACAAGATTACGACACTTATGATATACAACATTGTTTATTGACAGAAAGGGGACATGGATAAACGTTTTGGAATTCTATC
>NW_013665639.1:1380126-1393628 GCF_000517525.1 Limulus polyphemus | reverse complement strand
TCAGTCTTTATACTTTTTCAAAGTACAGTTGCCAAATATAACGATAATTAAACAAATAAAACACTAAACAGTAATCATGGGGAGAAACTACAGCAAAAAAACACAACGAAAAAAACAAAAAAAAACGAAAAATTAGTAATACGAACATATTAAAAAATGTATAATTTAAACGAAGACTGCATGTTGTTTAGAGTTGGAGAGTGCTGTTTGATGTGGAGGGTTTCTTTGATCAATCAGTATTGATGATTATATTCTTAAAATAAGTAAACAATCCTATTATCTGCCATGTTTCTTTTATGAGTGAAAATTACATTTTATTAATTCCGTAAAAAAATCGACCAGGAACTTTAAACTTATCTAGTTATAAATTAGGTATTTCTTTCAATGTCTTTAAAAATAATGTAAAATAAATTCAAAAACAATTCGTTAATATTCCTTTTGATAAAGCTGACTGTAATTTTGGTTTTGTGTGTAAAAAGTTATATGTACAAATTTTACTTAAGGAAATTAATACCACAAGTACTTTTACTAAAAGTACTTTAAAGAAAAATAATGTTATTACTAATTTTAAAAAGTCTATTAAAAATGGAATATCAATACAGGTTATTCTGGTACGAATTTACCATTTTTATATGCAATTCCAAAATTGCATAAAAATCCTGTGAAATTCAGATTTATTACTAATTCTTTAAATGCAGTCATTAAATCTGTTTCCATAGTAGTTAACAATATTCTAGATGTCTTGTTTGAAAAAATAAAAATACAGTCTTCAAATAACCAGAATAATTATTTTTGGAATATTAAAAATAAAATTCCAGTTTTGGAATGTTTAAATAATTTAAATTCTTCAAAAACTGCCAGTCCTATTTTTACATATGACTTTACTACATTGTATATTAAAATAGACCTAAAAGATTTAATCAAGGTTTTTCAATGATTTGTTTGATAACTTTATAAGTAATGAAATAACTATACCCAAATTTAAATTTACTAGAATTCATTGTAAAAATATACTCCATTTCTGTATTTATAACAGTTATATTGTTTTTAATGCACAAGTATATAAGCAAACTATGGGTATTCCAATGGGAACAAAGTTCTCTTCAAATATGGCCAACCTGTATCTGTTCTTTTATGAAAACTCATTTAAGAAGCAGACTTTAAATCCTAAGAAACACATTTACACTTTCCGTTACATAGATGATTTGATATCTATAAATAATATGAATTTTACACCAAACCTAATATATCCAACAGAATACTTGAATAAATCTTCAGGAGAAAGGGAGGAGGTTGGAAGTAAGAACTTTTAAGGTAGGGTGTATAGTTTTATTTAAAATCTTATAGTTCTATTTAATATTTTTGCCCCCCCCCCCCAATTGGCACAGCGGTATATCTGCGGATTTACAACGCTAGAAACCGGGTTTCGATACCTGTGAGGGGGCAGAGCACAGATAGCCCATTGTGTAGCTTTGTGCATAACTACAAACAATTTAATATTTTGTAGTTCTGTTTAATATCGTTTTGTAAGGGTGGAGGTTGGGAGTTTAATTAGTAGAAATATTAGGGTGGCTTTATTTCAATTCATTAAGAAATTTAAGGGTAACTGCCTTCCCACAAATGGTCATAGATAGTGAAAGGCAATAGAAGCTGAGACGTTGTGGGTGTAAGCACTCAGCTTCGTACCCTTATTTGATTCATTTTTTATCATCTTCCATGACGGCTGACTAGATTGACATTGGCGTTTGGATATTGTCTGATAGATGGGATATCTCCAACGCATTTGGGTGCTATTACCACAGACATTATCCGTTATTACAATAAGTTGACAACCAGGACCGATAACAGTATTGTGATATATAATTCATTATTGTTTTATAGTGTTGATTTAATCGCTAATAAACAATTTATGTAATCAATAATTTCTAAGCTATATATATATATATATATATAATGCTTGATGTTCTTCATTTTGGATCATTTGTTGATTGAACTGAAAAACAAGACGTTAACGTCGCCGAAAATTCACCCCTTTCTTCAAATTTGCGGAGTCTGATGGAACAAACCTCATCTTTTAGACGTTCGCGATCCACGATTATATTGTAAATCCCCCACCCCTTCACCCATCACTCCCATATTTTCTCGTGTTTTTCGTAACGCGTAGCAGTATGCTGGGACCAAACGGCCTTTTGTTGTACATAGGGTGAGATGTTAGGAACAAATATTTTTCCGCATCACGTGTAAAGAAACAATTCAGATAAATAAATAGGTTTATACACATTTCTAAATGAAATCTTTCTCAAGCAGTGACACGGTATACACTGTCTGACGAAGGGCGTCTGCCCGAAACGGAAATTTTCATTTATATGTGCGATTTTCCAAAATACGAATTTGAATTTTTTTGTTATAAAACTTCATTCTGATTGTTTAGTTAATTTTATTTTTTGACGAATGATAGACTTTCAATGCTTAGAAATTGAAGTTTTTACTATCCAGTTGCAATGCTGATAAAATAAAAATGGGTTCCTAATCACAGGAAACAAAGAGATTGTTTTCAGTTTTCGTTGATGCTGTAATAAGTTATTTCCAAAACATTCTTGTTTCTGTCTTAGCAATCGTTTTTGTCTTCATAAGAACGACGATTTTTGTATACTTCAGTGTAATCAAATACAAGTAACAGTAAGTCTGAAGCATCAATATTTTATATGAAATATTGGGAGGCCGTGCCATATCAAAATGTTTACTTCTGTTTAAAACAAATCCTTAATATCAATGTTATGTTAATTTGTTGGGTGCTGTAGTTCTTTCCTTTCACGATATACCCGACTCTACAAGTTTCGCATTTAGCTAATCGAAACTTGTTGTTCTACTCATGAAATATTTAGATCGATGGGAAAGAAGCTCGTTCGACTAATATTAGAATGTAAAATTGTATTTTGGGCAAAATAAATATAACAATAATAACGTTACTTAAAGAGAAATCAGACATGTGGACATAACGGAAAGGACTTCCGATATCTTCTCAAAAGTACAATAACGAAGTAGCATTGTTGTATTCATCTCACGGAACTATGTCTTTTGAATTATTCAAAGCAAGATGCTTTAGAGAAACTTACGATGAATTACTAATTAGGCACCCGTTGGTTATGACTTAAAGTTATATATGTATATAAAGTTTTGATACGTGAGTAGTATATTTACGTAAAACTATATTACAATTTACATGATATATAAGAGCTTTAAATACCATACTACATTTTATAAAAATGCAAGATGTTGGTTAACAGTCTTTCAAGAATATCCCACAAAGTGTTGTGAAAAATCACTCATCTTATACTCACAGTTGCTTAGATGTATGACTATTACAAGAACCGCATACGATAGGTAAGAATTCGGAAATAAATAAATGGGAGTAGAATACGTTATAAATAGGTAATGAAGCGAGGGTTCATCAAAATTAAAAGGTTCTTCTACACAATCTCTAATAAAACCAAGAGTAAAGAAGTAGATGTACGCTAAAAACGAAAAACCAACAAACCTATACAGAAAAATATATATTGTTTATAAGGACAAGGTATCAGAAATGGTTATATAAAAAAAAGTTTTATACGTACGGAACAGTGGTTCATTTCTTTAAAAAAATAATATATATATATATATATAAACCCACACTCTGACGAAATCCTTAAAAACAGTCCGGCTAAAAAATTCATATGTAGATGGAACAAATTAATAGTAAAATAAATGACCTGATTCATGATTGAATGTGAAATACAATAATGGATTGGATCGTCTTGTAAATGTTTGCTCACCTCGAAAATTTATTTTCACCATATATATATATAAACTCATAAGTTTTAAAGATAATCTGCCTATCATATAATTGATGTGAAAAATAGAAAAAAATATTTATTTATTTTACGTGCGTCTGACTTTCGAGAAATAAACCTTTATAGCTCACAAGCCACGAGCATGAGGGTAACAGAGAGACATAGATATCAAGACCAAATGAACATTTGTTTGAACGTAAGATAGTTTTCTCAAATATATATCAATTTATGAAAGCTATGAGAGTTTTATATTACTTCCTTTGTTGAATTGAAATAAGAGCTTATTATTTTTACACAAAATGTTACTTTAAACTAAAATTGATATAAAACAGTAAAAAAGGAACAACGCTTAGCTGATTGACGTGTTTTGACAATCCCGAATTGCCATCATCAGAGTTGTGAAGTTAGTGTGAGTAAAGATATTTTATACGCAAAACACACACAAATAAAACATAAATATTAAATAACATTATGTTAGCGAAGAAAATATCTTCCGAATCTGGGTCCCCTCTCACCTAAACGTACAATCTAATTTTTCTTATCTAAAATTTCTACAGATTCATGTAGATTTCTTCCTTTGAAATTGCTTGGGTATGCAATAATTTTAGCTTCACTCCGATTAATACCTTGATCTTCAATTATCATATGGTAATCAGCAGCAAATTTATTTATTTTCTCCTTTTTACAGAGAGTTTTACGTTTTTTATTCTTATTTCCAGTTATCATTTTGTCTGGCTAACATGCAACTTACCACAACTACAAGATACTTCATAAATACTTGTTGTTGTTTTTAATTTCCTTCTATTAAATTTATCATAAAGTTTATTCCTACGTTTTTAATTCTACTTCTTATTTTAAGCAAATTCTGGATCTTATTAGATTCTTTGAGATGATAAGTTAAAACAAACATATTTTACCTTTTTTTTCTTTAATTTCATTTTTAGTTATTTGCTTTAAGTTTTAAAATTAAATTTGCTTGTCATATCACTATTATATCCCAGAATCAATGCAATATTTAAAAACAGTCAGTTATTTTTGCAATATTTTCGTACTCTCAATAACATTATAAATATTTTCTTTCTAAAAGAAACGATATAATTTTATATGTACAAACATGCATATACTGTTTTAGTTTCTTGTAAACTTAAGTTTTTAGATTATCACGAAATTCATATATTACTAATACATCTAAAAACGGTAGTTGATTATTTATATCAATATAAAAGAAAATTCCTTTCAGTGATGCAGCGATAAATCTGAAGGCTCATAAGGTTAAAAACCAAATTTCGATACCTGTTGTGGGCAAGACACAGATAGCCCATTGTGTAACTTTGTGCTCAACATCAAATAAACTAAATCAAATATAAGTTCAATAATTGGCTTATTCTGTTTATATGTGAACGAAATCGCTTATTTTATAGGAAATTATTCTTTAAGAGAGTAATCAACCCTCCACATATCTTGTCCAAAAATCCAAATTAATAGAAGAATTTAAAAATATTTTATTTTCAAAACTGTCCGTATAGATATCACAGCCTATTGAAAAGAAAGAAGAATATATTTTTAAACCCTTATTTTGTTTGTAAAACATATTTTTATAAACAAAATATGTAGATGTACACTTGTTAAATGAAATACTTAGCTCCCATTTCATTCACTTCAGATTCCTACAAACACCATTTTAAAATTTTAAAACAATTTTATACGAGTACGTCTGTAAATAGAAATTTGACATCAAAAGAAAACGTGTTTTTATTTTTTAAAGTATAGTAGTTCAAACTAAGAAAAAGTCAATGGAATGTTTACCTGTACAAGAATTTAAGTGCATTAAAAGTGATAGTCGCATAGCCGAATGTTTAGATTATACGTAAGGCTACCAGTATTATACTGGTAACAATACGTCGAAATGATAGGCCAGGTTTAGGTACCGCATAAAAATCAGGTGCAGTAAGAAATATTCGAAAGACTTATCTTTGTCTTTTGAAGTCATTTTGAATGTTTTTAATTCACGCAGTATGATGTTGTCCCTTTTCATTGTTGTATTAAAACTTATAATACTTAAACATGTAAAAGGCATAAATAAATTCAGCGAAACGACTCAAGATAATCAGACATACAGATAAGTAATTGCTTCATGTCACAGTAATGCATTGCTATTTCAAACAAATTAAAACATTACAATAAACAGGGAGTCAGAGAAAACAGTGTAAGCATGGTGTCTTTTTTTTTTTTACCAAACACTAGATGTTGGACAACATTTGGAACACAAACTAAATTTCAGAACAGGCCATATGGAAAACGGCTCAATTGATAAACAGAATCGTGTTAATAATTTTGCTTTTTTGTCTTAATGGCTGTTTGAATTGCATACTTATGAATAATACTGAATAAAATTTGGTTAGAGAAACTTGATGTCTTTCTTTCCTGTTTCCGATAGCCAATGATATGAATTACTCTTGTTCATCGTGCCTGCAGAAAGTTGATCGCACTCTTACGTTTAGTAGTTTGTCATCTTTGTCGGTATCTCTACTTCAGTCTCGTGTCGTGCAGTTTTATTCCATAGAATGAACTTATGCCGATATGCAAATCGTCATCACTTTTTTTTTATGGGAAGATTTCTACACGGTGTTTCCGAAGTGTTAATAATAGCTCTATTAAAGCGAGAAAATTACTTGGGCAAACAGATCTTATCTGTGCGCGAGAGCTGTTGCAAGCACCTTTGTAGTACCTGTACCTTCTCGTGAGGTTTGGCGGACTGAGGGCGGGACTTGTATTTGCAGGGGAGACAGGTAAGGGGGATATATTCTTTTTGGAGCGCCCAAGAATTGACGGATGGACTCATACACAATTAACGAAGTACGCACCTCTCCGTGCGTTGTGGGCCGAGCCTAAGCGGCGGCAGATGTGGAGAAGTCGGCAGGCGTGAACTCGTTCCGTTATCTGATGGTGAGTCCGCTTTTTTGTTCCGCCGATAAGAAAGGTAACGAGAAACAAGCGGAGGTAATCAGCGCAAAATTTCTCCAAAATTAACAGAACAAACACAGACCGCCTCACCCCTTCACTCGACAGCACCCGCGTGAGTTGGTTCTGCTGGACCCGATATTTTGTTAGCGGAGTGTTTGAGTACCAAGTGACTTCTCGGGCCATGAACTTACAGCCAACAGATAACGTGAAGATATAACGAACGCGAAGTTGTTATCTAGGGCTACAATCTAATAGGCGGAGCTGCCAAGTCTCATTGATTATGGCTCCTCATAGCACACCTGTGTCACACACATAGTCACACACCTAACTTTGAACTAGCTTAACTGATATTCATTTACACAATTAGAAACCAAAGAATTACCAGTTCTGAGAAAAAAAACCCGCTGACTCAAGTAATGTTTTCGGGACAAACCTTCACTACATACGAACACACATACAGCACATTTTCAAGTACCATGTTGCACATGTGCTCTTGTTGATTCAGTATTGAACTTCTGGTTGAAGACATGACAAAGATTTTAATCAAAGTATGTATACTATCACGCCATCTATATTTAATATCTATATATATTTAATATATTCTATCTATATTTAATAGTGTACACAGACAAGAGCGTATGTTGAGGAAAAAGGTGTGGGTTAGGTGGGGGGGGGGGCTTAGCTCACCTAATAATTTGTGAGAATTCTAGAGGGAAACATACTCGGTAAATTAAAATATTAATTTCAGTTTTTTTTCATTTTTATACTTCGTAAATAAAATTCAGTTGTTGTGTAAGCTGTGATAAATATGAATAGTCATTAGCGCATCGAATCGTGTATTAAATAAGTTCACTATTTCGCGCGCACCCACTTAGTCGCTAGAATAAGGATGTCGAAAGAGCAAAGGTTCCCACTGTAGAGAACGTGTCTTGCATATGCTACAACTGTGGTGAATGACATATAAAACATTAAATGAAAAGGTGTTTGTTGTTAAGCACACAACTGTACAATGAGTTTTTGTGCTATATTAACCATACGGATTCAACCTCAAATTTTAGTGATATTATAAAGGCAAATGAAGGAGGGTATAAATAAACAGTTAAAAGGAACCATCTTGTTACACCATCCACTGACTTTTTATATTCATATAGTTATTTTATTTACAATAATATCATAGTGAGGATGTAGAACTTGTAATTGAAGGTAAAAATTAAATAAGTATAAGTTTCTAATAAACGCCGATGAAAAAATACTGCAGTCTAAAAACAATATGTACTATAACATGTATTGTAGTAATAATAATCATATCACGTGCTAAGAAACTGTGCATATCTGCTATAATAACAGCTTAATTTTATCTTTAATTTAGATAATCCGTTATATTACTCATATGAATGTAACCAAATATTTTGAAAAATATCCTAATCACTAAGACACA
Source organism: Limulus polyphemus (assembly GCF_000517525.1). Taxonomy (NCBI): domain Eukaryota; kingdom Metazoa; phylum Arthropoda; class Merostomata; order Xiphosura; family Limulidae; genus Limulus; species Limulus polyphemus. Next base: position 1,385,396 of record NW_013665639.1, on the reverse strand, counting down.
CGTAGCCAGTCATTCCAACCTGCAGTGATGAGTAATGCTGGTATATAAGATTACTTTAAATTTATCAGTGATTCTTACAGACAGAGAACTGATCTTGAAGAAGATTCACGATAGCTGGTTTAAGCTGGGTAATAAGGTTTATTTAAACTTCTGGTTACTCAGGGCGTAATTTCTAATCAGTTTTCAAACAAAACCTACACATTATCTTATAGAAACGAATATACCAATGCAATTAAAAAGTGCGTCCTTCATTTTGCAAAACATTTCTGGAGAAGAATATATTAGGGCTGTTGTTTCAATGGAACTTTAGAGAGAGTAGATAAAGTAGGTTTAAGAACTTTAATAGGCTGCAGCTACCCATTGAAAGAAGCCGGAACGTCGCCCCCCTTTTTTTCAACCGAAAATTGGAGTCCATTAAAGTTCTCAAACCTAAAGCCTCAAGACTCATTTCAGGTATTTGCGCCTGAAATAGATCGACCAAACCTTTATTGGCATAATAATCTATTGATGTACGAAAAAAAAGTCTTTAAGAATACATATCAAGACACTTGGTAGTGTGTCGTACGCCCAAGAAAAACAAACTTGGGACGCTCGGCACACAGGGTGTTATTTACAGGAACCAACGAATTGCAATATTAAACTATCTGTAACTTAATATTCCCTCAATGAATTCTTTTGAGTTTTTATCTTTATTGCCTCCCGGTTTGTTTACCTTACATTCCAAATATCAAGAAAATTCGTGCAGCCAAAACTGAGATATGCGATGGCAATTTCGTTTGATTTTCTTCTTCTTCTTCTACGAAACAAAAAGTGCGGAATTTTTACACATTTAAAAGACATACTTTCCAAACTTCGATTTTTTACTACATTTGGTACACATTTAACGTACCGTTTACTCTATGTCTGTGCAAAGTTTCGCGCAAACCAAAAACAAAATTTATTAGCTGTTACAGTAAAAAGAACGGCGATTTTTTGAAAGATAATTTTTGCTCAGATCTGCAGGACTAATATTAAATGAAATCTTTCTGAAATTATTTACAGATATTCCCCTGAGCTCAGCTTAAAAATTGGCTGCTATCCGGTTTTTATCGGATCTCAATTGACTGGGGGTGTTCAGGCCTACAACAGCAAAGGATGTATACATCTTGTTCTACAGCCTAGATCATACCGTCTCTTCAACGTGTGGGCCCGGCATGGCCAGGTAGTTAGGGCTCTCGACTCACAATTTGGTGGTCGCGGGTTCGAATCCCTTTCAGCCGTGGGGCGTTATAATTTTACGGTCAATCCCACTATTCGTTGGTAAACGAGAAACTCAAAAGTTGGCGGTGGGTGGTGATGACTAGCTGCCTTCCCTCTAGTCTTACACTGCTAAATTAGGGACGGCTAGCGCAGATAGTCCTCGTGTAGCTTCGCGCGAAATTCAAAAACAAACAATCTTCAACGTGTGATAGTTTGTATATATGTAAGTAACAATATAATATTGTAGAATACTACTTTGAAAGTATTCTTTATATTTTACAGCTGTAATGCTGAAGATGACAATGGAAATTTTAATAATGACAGATTAGGTAAACAATGTGTGTTACAGCCTCCCAAGTGAAACATGAATGATGGTAACACAACGTTTACCTGAATTGTCATTACCAAAAGTTTCATTGTGAACAACTACATTACTGCACTGGTTTCACCGCCAATTTTTTTTTCGCATCTTTTAGTCGCAATCTTTTATTTTTCTTGGCTAAACGTTTTTTATTGCTGGGCTGTTTTTGGTTTAGTTATACACATAAATATGTACATACATATAAACAAAGAAGTTTTAGGCGAATAAAGCACAACACATAATAACAACTGTTTCTATTAAAGAAAAATTTCGAATTCCAAATGTGGCGAGAAGAGAGTGGCTTAGTGGCCAACGTGCCAGCTGTGGATCGAGAAGTGATGTCGCTGAACACTCAGTTGTGAACCCTTTATAATATATATATAAATTGTTTATACAGCGTAGTGTCTTCTGTTTAAAGAAACAAAGGTTTATTTAGTCCCTAGCTTTCGGACTGTTTGGACACTCCCTCGTTAACGATGAATCATGTTGTTCGGCTTAAAGAGTCGGATATGGAAGGCCCTTGTAGTAGCGGTTGTCTGTCTTCTCTCTGATTAAAAACACAAAATGAGGAACGGCTACATCTGAACCCTAGGAATCTGTGACCAAACCAATAAACGGTAGAAAATTCAAATTTTAAATGTGATTGGAGATAAGGAATTCAAATATATCAAGATAGCCGGAAACTGTTTAATGTGAGATCTCTGACGCATTTTAGTTCTTTAGCAATGGACAACTTTTCTATGGTATTTTCCAAAATAAACGTTGTATTGACGATAGTAAGACTGCTTATCATCATAACCACCCGAAGGGTTAGGAATGTTGTTTTAGCTTCCTGTACGTGTGTGTGTATTCACGCCTTTTCTCAGAAAGTGAATCTTGGTGAAAACGTAAAGAGAGGTGGGAATCATAATTGGTTAATGAAATATTCAACTTCGGCTAGACAAAGGTTAACTCAACCTGGGAGGGGATCTGAGGTTTTTCTGGAAGCTATGTTTCACTTACTAGACTATGATGTATGCTTTAAATCACTGGCTGTTTTTCCTTTTCAACAAAGTATTTTCACATAAATTTTTCTTTTTGTTGAGGTGTTTATCGGGAAGGGACGGTAAAACCATTATCACATCTATTTCATGCTTTGTTTTTGTTTTTAGTAAGTTGAACGAAGTATTTGTTAGGGAAATTATTGTTCTATATAAAATACAATGAATACGTTTGTAGTTTTTGCAATAAAATCGTGTTACAATAAAAATGAATTAATTTAGCAATAATCGCAAAATTTAGAACAATTTTTCTTGTTTTAATGACAAAAACATCTTTAACATAAACGTGAAGGATAATATATCGTTAATATAGAAATGTTTATTACAGAAATGAGTTGAATAATAAAGAAATGTTCGTTACAGAAATGCAGTATAATCAATATCAACTTCCGATCAACACAATCTGTGTACTTAATGCAAAATTAAAAATCAACCTGGAATCACTATAGCTAAATTAAATGCATTCTCCTTACGTTTCTACTTATAAAGATTATAATGCATTGTTTCAATACGGTGGCTGATATACTGCCTATAAAGGAATATCTGTTACGTATATAGAAATGTGGTGGATAATATATTGCTAGTAAGGAAATGTCTATTTAGAGATGTGGTGGAAAATCTGTTAAAGAAATGTGATACAAGGTATATTGTTAATAAAATAATGTTTGTTACAAAAAACGTGGTTGATGATATATTGTTGGTAAAATGGCGACGGTTACAGAAATCTATCTCGCAGCAATGTCTTGGATGATATTATGTTAATAAAGAAATGTCATTTACAGAAACTTGATGGATAATATATTGTTGATAAAGGAATGTGTTACAAGAATTTGATTTATAGAATATTGTTAATAATAATTGTTAATTGTCTTTTACAGAAATTTGATAGATGACAATTTGTTAATAAAGCAAAATCTTCTGTTTTATCTGTTACAGAAATGTGCTTGTTGGTATTTACCTAATCAGAACATGTTTGTTTTAGAAACATTATAAATGATATATATTTATGATGTCAGAAAAGCACGTAGGTTCAAGAAGTCTTGATACAAAATGATAAAACCCCTCTTACCTGAGCGTTTTCGAAAGGTGGACCTTTTTTCTTCAGGAGCAGAATGATATATTGTAACAAAGGAATGTCTGTTACAAAAAGATGTTGGCGTGTATAGTGGCGATAAAAATGTCTGTTACAGAAAGATGTTGGCGTGTATAGTGGTGATAAAAATGTCTGTTACAGTATACACGCCAACATCTTTGTGGTGATAAAAATGTCTGTTACAGAAAGATGTTGGCGTGTATAGTGGTGATAAAAATGTCTGTTACAGAAAGATGTTGGCGTGTATAGTGGTGATAAAAATGTCTGTTACAGAAAGGTGTTGGCGTGTATAGTGGTGATAAAAATGTCTGTTACAGAAAGATGTTGGCGTGTATAGTGGTGATAAAAATGTCTGTTAGAGAAATGTGATATATGTTATATTTGCAATAAAGGAATGTCCGTTACATAAGTGTGGTGAGTAATATACTGTTCATTATGGAATGTTTGTTAAAGAAATATACTAGTTGATATATAACTAAGAATGGTATGTCTGTTTCGTAAACGTCATGGGTGATATATTGTTAATAAAGGAATGTGTAATACAAAACTGGTGGACAAATTATTATTAACAGACGTTTCACTAAAAAAAAGCCATCATTTTTTTACATATTTTGGCTGAATTTTAAAAATTAATTTATTGCGCTATTTTCTTTTTATTTATGTGCTATTTATGTGGATCAATGATATTTTTTTAATAAAGAAATGTCTGTCACCAAAATGTATTGGCTGGTATTTTTCTGGTAAAAGAATGTCTATTTCAGACGCGTGGTAATTGATATACGATTAATAAAGGAAGTTCTGTTATAGAAACGTATTGGATAATACATTTTGATTAATGATTTCGAAATAAATATGCCTGCTAGTATATTTTTAATAAAATAATATATGTTACAAAAACTTGATGGATAGCATATTCTTATAAGTGAATGAAATGTAATGAATGGCATGATGTTAATAAAGGAATGTCTGGTGTAGAATGTGATGGTTGATATATTGTTTATAAAATAATGCCTGTTACAGAAATGTGATGGATGATATATTGTAGATAAAGGAATGTTTGGTTCAGGAATTTGAAGTATTATATACAAATCTACCAGTGAGTAAGTAGGCATCTCCAAGAATACTAAACGCTTATTTTTATGACGTCACGTGCAAATAACCTGACTTATAAATACAGGTATAGCTCATTAACTACCACGGAATACAAACTGCCATGTCACGAATGGAAAGATGCCGGGAATTACCCGTCTTTTTCCCGAGATTGCACAGTTTGACGATAGGAGGGTGGTCAAAGTCAGCGAAAAATCGCCCGATCCTTTGCAATACTGCTGTCCAAAGTAAAAAGTGTAATAACGCACTTCCAGTCACGCCGTAAAACAACAGTTTCTGCCTTGGGCACTCAAAACCAGCATAATGTGCTATGAGGAGAAGTATGAAGAATAACACACATCTAATGGTCGAGCTATGAGGAGAAGTGTGTAGAATAACACATATCTAATGGTCGAGCTATGAGGAGAAGTGTGTAGAATAACACATA
>NW_013665639.1:1378027-1379126 GCF_000517525.1 Limulus polyphemus | reverse complement strand
AGCTTTGTGCTTAATTCCAAACAAAGCATTGTTTCATCAGTTGGGTACCCTAGCTATTAACGATAATGTCGGCTGTAATCCCAATAACAGCTATTGAGGTTTGGCCAGCTTAAGAGACGTACAGTAGGTTAGTTCTAAATAAATATATCAAGCTAACAATGCAAAATAATCTGTATAATAAAAGATAAATAAAATTAAAAAGCAATGACATTCAATATTCTAAATAGTTAATGAAAGTCACAATTTATAGATAGTATAATACTTGAAAAAATTATACTTTATTTGAAAAACGTAACCTTAGTATTACGTAACTGTTCTTTTTTCTCCAATTCTCCTTCACATTTCTTTTGGCAAAAGAGAATTCATTAAGCCACTTCTACTGTGTAACGTTAGACTGTCAGAGAAAAGTGAAATCTGTGACAACTTGTTACACATATGTTATTGTTTAAGCTGTGTCGAGGCAATAGTAGTAATTTTCCTTGAGTACAACCAAAAACTAATGTTCGTGAAGATACAAAATAATAAATAAGACAATAAAATAATTCCTGAATTTGCCTGTTAAAATATTAATGAAAGAATGTCTGATATAGAAATATGATAATGATATCCACACTACTATTTGACAAAAGTCTACATGTGTGTGTGTCCGCTTATAGCTGGCGAACCGCTGTATCGATTTGCATTAAACCAGGCAGATATCCTTATGGCCGCCAGAGGAGTGACATGGGTAACTCAGCTTACGGATCTGATCCTATATGTCTTCCTTGTACGTTGAAAGGGTACGTCGGCTAATACTACTAATAATGGAATGTCTGTTTCCAAAAAGTGGCGGACGGTATGTTGTTAATAATATAGTGACTAATGATAAATTATTAATATTTGTAATTAATGATATATTTCTTAATAACATCTCTCGCAGAAATTTCTGCCACAAAAATCTGGAGGATGATATAATGTTGAGAAACTAAAATCTGTCACAGAAATGTGTTGGATGATATATTGTTAGTAAAAGAATGATTACGGCAGAAATACGGTGGCTGATATACTGCCTATAAAGGAATATCTGTTACGTATATAGAAATGTGGTGGATAATATATT
>NW_013665639.1:1367518-1377149 GCF_000517525.1 Limulus polyphemus | reverse complement strand
GAGTAGAAGTGTGTAGAGTAACACATGTCTAATGGTCGAGCTATGAGGAGAAGTGTGTAGAATAACACATATCTAATGGTCGAGCTATGAGGAGAAGTGTGTAGAGTAACACATGTCTAATGGTCGAGCTATGAGGAGAAGTGTGTAGAATAACACATATCTAATGGTCGAGCTATGTGGAGAAGTGTGTTGAATAACACATGTCTAATGTCAGTTAGTGTTCCAGGACAGGCGCTATTATGAACCAATACCATCAGAAGTCATTTTCATAGCTTAGGGAAGGCTATTAGACATAAACAACTCTTCACTACAAACAATGTCGTACGTTGACAGCAGTGAGCACCACAGACACTACCATACCCTCCTGCCCTTAGGACAAATATTAATTTGCACATTTCTCGGATATTGTAGATACCTGGATGTGCTGACTACCTTTTCATAAGCTTTCGTTAAACCTTCTGTGAGCCACAACAAAATACGATGTTATGGCTTTACAATTATTCGAGTAGCTAGATGATCCCAGCTGTTGGTATGCGAAGAGCTGGTCACTACTGCTTGATACATCACGATGTTCGAGTAACGCTTTCTACCAATCTATGCTAACTACCAGCGTACCAGACAAGACAATGTTTTCATGCATGATGAGGCTCCTTTTCATTCAGAAAATATGATGCATGATATATTTTTAATGTAAGTATGTATGTTACAGAAACGTGTTGGAGGATGATAAAAAAAATATCTATAAAGGAAATGCAGTGGATGATATGGTGTTAATAAAGAAATGCGTATTACAGAAGCGTGATGAATAATAAGCTGTTAATAAAAAAAGTACCTGTCAAAAATATGATAGATAATACATTTATGAGAATGGTATGTTTGTTATAGGAACGTAATTGATAATGTATTACTAATGAAGAAATGCCTGTTATATAGACGTTATGAATTATAAATTTTTGATAAAGCAAAGTGTCTTACAGAAATGTAATGGATGATATATTATTAATATAGGGATATCTGTTTGAGAAATGCTATTATTAATAAAGACATTCTATTAGAGAAATGTACTAGCTGGTATATATCTAATCGTTTGATTGTTTGTTTGTTTTAGGATATCTGCTGTATCCACCGTGGGGAATCAATCAAACCTCGGAGTGTAACGTTGTACTGTCCGTAAACTTACTGCTGTCCCACCGGGAAACATAACTTAATCGAAGAATGTCATATAAATACGGTGTATTTCTATATACTCGTAGTTAAGAAATGAATGTTAGAAAAATATGATTCATGTTACATATATTTTTAATAAACCTTTGCTTGTTTCTTTGAGCTATCTTTACTGTGCCCACCACGGGTATCGAAACCCAGTTTTTAGTGTTGTAAGCCTTCAGCCTTACCGCTGAGCCACTGGGGGGCATTTTTAAAAATGAATATGTATTACATAATGTTGGTTGATGATTTATTGGTAATAAAGACATGACTGTTACAGAATTGTGGAAGATAATGTATTGCTAATAAAGGAATCCCTGCTACAGAAATGTAATGAAATTTGAGAAGTTAAAGAAATGTGATAACTTGGTTCACATTACATGAAATTTCTAACCCAAGCTAGTTAACTGACATGTTTTAATTTGTAAGAATTTACCTAAAACCTCCTGTTTTCAAAAATTCGGATAAGCTGTTTTGTTCTTTCAATTGCAAGCTGAAAATATTTCGACCTTTCTACCAGCTAATAAACTGATGGCGCCATTTCTTAACAGTCATACAATTAGCTCATTTCTGTCAACTAATTTCAACTGAATCTGGCTTAAAATTAAGAAGTAGCTTGGAAACAGATTCGAACACTCTGTCTAAACCTCCTTACCTGCATGGCTTCCTAACAGTACGGGCATAATATGCCATTTCAGAGTTCAAACTCCTAATAACACCTCTGTGTTGCAAAACCCGTTGTACATGTTGATTAAGTCTTTTCGTTAGCCTTCAATATTTATTTGTCAGTCTTATACATGTATTGATGGAGGAAAATTGAAATTGCCTTACCAGTTGAGGAGAAGAGAATAAATCTAAAATGTCTGTTTTAAGGCTTGCATCAAATTAGCCGTAACAAGACTCATGAAATTTTAAGTGCACTAAACTTACTAGGTTGATCTAAAGCATTACATTGAATAAAACATGATGAGCCATATGTTCGGCAGTATTGTAGCTGCTACTCTTAAACTGGTTAGTAAATCAGATAGATTCTGCTTACCTTGCGTTGTGGCCGTGTTTCTCCTATATTATAGGTGAATAAACATATTATTTTCCACAACGCTTTGAAGTAAATTTCTAAACAACATAAAACTATTTAATCCTAGAAACAGAACCTTTAAAACGATTTTTATATGCACCAAAAACCTAATGTATGGATAATTAGCTGCAAGAATCGAGTGGGTGGTGGTAGTAGCTTTGTTTAAACATTCTTGAAGTATTCGTGTAGAATTTAGTAAAATCCTTTGTCGCTTACTGTTTGAATTGCAATATCTAACCATTTCAATTTCTGTTTCTTTCTTCTTTTCTTACTTTTGCACCAGAATAATTATGCTATGGTTCTTGAACTTTGGTATTTGACCACTTGCCATCCACAATACACAAACTTGCTGACCAAGTCCTCAAGTTTACAGCTATTTTCAGTATTACTTTCTACATAATTGATTCTTAAACGTTAGGCTTAACAGTAACATTCTGACAATAGGCTGCTGGTATTTGGTATAAAATATTTATTTTCAGGCTGTAAGTAAAAATACAGTGGCTAAGACTAGTGTAGGAATTAAGCGTTCACAGTTTGTTAGGTGTGATGGGTGCAATGAGTGGGTTTTGTTTGGGAACTCGGGACTGGCATGTACTTTTAGGGAAACTAGTAGTGAAGATACGCAATTTTTATGTAGACTTTGTAGGTTGAAGGAGAAGCTATCACGATTAAAATAGATGCAATAGATTAAATAGAAGTTTAGACTGTGGGAAATGGTAGCAGGATTTAAAGAGGAGCTTAAGCTTTTACATACAAGGAATGCATCAACTAACAAAAACTTTCAGGAAGTTAGAAAGAATATCATTAGGGTAAAATGATTGAGTTTAGTTGTAATGAGTCTATTGTATTTGAGTATCAGACTTCAGCCCCTTGGCCTCTGCAGACGAGGAACTATTGGAGGAAAGGAAAACAAAAGGGACAAAGAAGGATATGGATGATAAACTTAAGGAGGATATAGTTATAGGTGATTCCTTGACAAAGCATGTGTATAGGATAATCAATGGGGTAAATAGGGAGAAAAGAATTATATTATGTTACCCAGGAGCACAGGTGGAGGATATAATTAACAGAGCAGAAGATGTAATAAAGGGGTTAGCATAGAAATAGTTTTTGTTGTACACGTAGGGGCTAATGATGTAGGGAAAGGAAGGTCAGAAGAGCTAATTAATAAGTACAAGGGGTTTATAATGGCGTTTAAAGAAAAAGGCCATAACTTAATTTTGTCAGGAATACTGCACAGAATTAACTGTAGGGACGAAGGTACGAGTAGGTAGCTAGGGCTAAATGCTAGGCTTAGGTTAGTATGTAAGGATGAGCAAATTGGCTGGTTAGACTTGTGGGATCATTTCAATGGAAGAAGGGAGCTTTTTTGGAATGGATGGCTTACATTTAAATAGAATAGGGGCTGGTTTGTTTGCTAGGGCTATGAACTCAGCTGTAAGAGAAATTTTAAACTAGGACTATAAACTGGTGAAGGCCAGGATAAACTAAGTGCAAAAGAATAAGAGACAGAGAAAAGTTTAGCATAGGAAATGAGTATAGAAGTAGTTATAAGGATAGGTTTAATTGTTACCATTGTAATACTAGAAGTATAAGAAACACAATAGGTGACCTTAGAGCATTGGTAGGAATAGGAGATTTTGATATCATGGGAATAACTGAAACATGGTTAAACATAGATGATTTTGATGACAGAGATTTCTTTGAGATACGGGGTTATAGGTTATTTAATAGGGATATAGTACTAAGGAGAAGGGGAAGAGTGACTTTATATGTAAAATGTGAGTTACATCCTGTTGAAGTTGAGGATATCAAAGATAACAGAAAGAAGATTGAATCCATTTGGTTTTCCATTAGTGGATATAATGGGAAAAGACATTTAGTGGGAATTTGTTACAGACCAGCAAATGATACTGATGAAATTAGTGAGAAACTGTAAAATGAGATTAATATTTCAGCTGTTAATGAAGTCAAAATTACGGGTGATTTTAATTTCAGGCAAACAGATTGGGAAATGCTAGAGTCAAACCGTGAGAGAGAAAGGTTTTTGGAAACTGTTCAAGATGGCTTTCTTCACCAATTAGTCAAGGAACCTACTAGAAACAATGTTATTTTAGATTTATTGTTAACTTCAAGTGTAGAAATGATCAAGAGGATGGAAATTGTGGAACATCTGGGTGCAAGTGATCACTGCTCTATTAGGTTCAATGTTTTGCTGCGTATGAAGACAAGGAATACTGATATTTCGTTACAAATTTTGAAGGGATGCGACAAGAATTGTGTGTTATGAATTGGGTAGCTGAGTTATTTGGAGACACTGATCAGATGTGGAAAATTAATAAAGACAGATTTTTAATATTCAATGTAAACATATTTCTTATAGAAAGAAAAGAGTAGCTGCAAGTGAAAAACCGGGTTGGCTCACAAAGAATGTAAGAGATAAAATTAAAGAAAAGTATAACAAATTTAAGAAATTTAAATTGACTGGTATGACAGGAGACTTAAAAGATTGTAGAAAATCAAGAAAGCTGGTGTAGCAGAAAATTTAAACATCAAAAAGGATGTATGAGAAAGGTTTGGCTGAAAATGTATAAAGTAAATATTTATTTTAATACATTAAGGGTAAACAAGATGTTAGGATGGGGTAGGACCCTTGAGGGAGGATAAAGGAAGGCTCGTATCTGATAATTATGAGATGGCTGGTTTATTAAATTTTGCTTTTCTTCAGTTTTTACTAATGAAAATTTAAGCAGTATTCCACATCTTGAACAGGTGATAGATGGAAACAAGATCGAATAAGATGACCGCATTAATTCTAAGCTTGTTAAGAACAAGTTGGGAAGTTTAAAGAACGATAAGACTCCTGGGTCAGATAATTTTTCCCCAGGGGTTTTGAAGGAGGTTAAGATTGGAGATGTGAGCCACTTGCTACTATGTTTTTAATAATAGGTTGGTGCCAGAGGATTGGAAGCTAGCTAATGTCACTCCTCTTTTCAAGAAAGGGGATAAAAATTGTCCTAGTAATTAGTCTTACATCATTTGTGGGAAAACTTTTGGAAAGTCTGAAAAAAGATGCTTTGCAAAGTCATTTAACAAAGTTTATAATTTTATTGGATAGTCAACATGGTTTCACTGAGGGAAAATATTGCCATATAAATCTTTTGACATTTTTTGAAAAGGTTACTACTTATTTAAATGATGGTAAGGGTGTATATTTGGTGTATCTGGATTTTTCAGAAAGCATTTGACAAGGTGCCACATAACAGGCTAGTAAAAAAAATAGCTCTATAGGTGTAGAAGATAAGTTAGCAAATTGGATAGAAAAGTGGTTGGATGGAAGAAAGCAGAAAGTTGTTACAAATAAAGTTCAGTCAAATTGGATTAGTGTTACAAGTATGGTACCTCAGTGCTCAGTCTTAGGACCTTCTTTTTTGATTTAAATAATGACATAGATGAAAGAATGGTCAATAAATTACTTAGACTTGCAGATGATATTAAGGTCCTGGGTGTTACTAGCTGTGAAGAGGATGCTGCTGATCTACAAAAGGATCTAGATCATTTAGTGAGTTAGACAAATAAATGGCAGATGGGTTTTAATTATAATAAATGCAAGATAATACACGTGGACTATCATAATTTGAATCATAAGTATAATTCGGATGGAGAGGCTGAAATCTCTTAAATTGTTTTCTCTTGGAAAAAGAAGAATTAGAGGAAATCTGATTGACGTGTTTAAGATTGTAAAGGGAATTGATAGTGTTGATGCATCGGATGGAGAGGCTGAAATCTCTTAAATTGTTTTCTCTTGGAAAAAGAAGAATTAGAGAAAATCTGATTGAGGTGTTTAATATTGTACAGGGAATTGATAGTGTTGATGCATCATTCTTTTTCGTACTTAACAGTGAGAATAGTAGGACTAGGGGACAGAAATATAAGTCATCTTCAGCTAAGAGAGTTTTATTTTTCTAACAGGGTGGTTGGTCTTTAGAATGGGTTGTTTTCGGACGTTGTGAAGGCAGTAAATTTAAGTGAGTTTAAGAGAAAGTGTTGGACATAGAGCAACTAGCTTATTATACAGGTTTGCACTGAAAACAAACAATGTACAGTATAATTAATGTGAAATAAGACTTTTGTATTACAAAACAAAAATTTATGTTTATTTTGCAATCGCAGTTTTGTTAAGTTAGTTTAATTAGACTTAGTTAAGTGCTATGAAGTGTCTAATATCCTGGCCTAGTATAGCCTGATGGTTAGGGCACTCACCTTGCAGTCTTCCGGTCGCGGGATAAAATCCTGGCATCGAACATAATCACCCATTTAGCCCTGGGGGCGTTATAATGTGACGGTGAATCTTACTATTCACTGGTAAAAGACTAGCCAAGAAGTTGGCGGTGGGTGGTGTTTACTAGCTGCCGACCCTCTAGTCTATGATTTCAAAAATAAAGATGGTTAGCGCAGATATCCCTCGAGTAACTTTGCGCGAAACTAAAAAAGCTAACAAACAATTCTAAGAACCTAAGATGATCCCACATGATTTCGAACTTGATAGAAAGACTCTCACAGTGGTGTGTTGTAAGTGCAAAATCTGAAGCAACATTATCAGATAAAAACAATTAGATGATAAACAATAAAGATAAATACTTAAAGAATAAGCAAAATTTTGTAAATGACAACTATAGGTAATTCAATCATTAACGGAGAACTAAAACACACCCGCAATATGAAAATGTCAGATTTACCATTATGGAAGTCTTATCAACTTGATATACGTCAGTCAAAGAAATCAAAAGGTTTTGATGCCCTTATTATTTTTTCTGAAGTTTATTTCTACTTGTAATGGTATAGAAAAGTTATGTTCTTTGCAGGTATATAGTAGCAACTTTGCACCAAAACATGTGATGTGACTCGCAAACTCTTTAGATTAAACATAATAGTAAATGGAGAAGGGGAACCTCTTCATCGAGGCAGAGTTAGGTTCATTCAGGTCTTCATCTGTTACACATCATTACAATTTGTGCCTCTTCAGCAGTATAGTCAATTTAGAAGAAGGTCAAAAAACAAGTTTAGTGTGCATGAAAGTACCAATCATAATTATGATTGGAATATCTGTGTACAGTTCTTGAATCCCAAATATGTTAAAGTGCTTGACCTCGAATACATTTTGCCTTGCTATGTGGGGCGTCATCTGCTTGAAGAAGTCGCCATCTATAAATAAAAAAATAAGACAAATGGACCAGTTGTATGCAACAAACAACTTCGTCGCATTTATGGCATATATTTTCCACAATAGAAGTTTAACAGAAAAAACACGACAGAACACACAGAAAAAAAAAAGTATTGCAGAAACATCGGGAAATCTCACTCAAGTTATGAGTTCACTCTTAGAGTATTCTCAAATAATGTCGATAAATCTTGAAACAAGTTAATTCTATTAATATTTGAAATTAGTTTCAAAGTTGATAGGTAAGTGAATTATTAGAGTTTTCAAAATAAAGCATATAAGAAACTATGGTACAGTATATTTCTAAAAATCCACAGTATTCGTTCTATCATTAAGTCGTTTGAACTTAGCAGAATACGACTTACGTTAAATACGATAATAGAAATAGGTGAATTATGCACATCAAGTATTGATCCTAGCTTCAAAGAACACTAACCTGCCTTCTTTTGGTTAAAAAATACAGTTATGCACGCGAATTAAAAAACTATATTTATCTCCATGTTAGTGGTGTCAGAGTGAAGTATATATTTCCATATTCTCTGCACTGAAGTACACTTGTTAGATTAGAGAGTGTCATTGAATAGATAAACGAAAAATATAGTGTTCTCATTATAATACAGTTCACCGGGTTTTTCCAGTTTTCTTTGTAATAAAATGGGAATCTCTGAACTTGCTCCTATCATTATTAGACAAACTGAGTACTATTCTAGAAGAACATAACCGATCCTCCCCTTAAAGAAGCTCATAAGTAATACAGTTCATAGATTTTCAATTTTCTACCACCCGCCTTTCTCCAAGAAGACCCACTTAGTGCAATTTACACTTATACAGACTCCTGTTAGACTTAATTTCTCTCGATAACTTTATCTTTAGAACCTACTTAGAAGTCTCAGTGTTTACCTGTTTGAGCAGATTGTTATTAACTGATATGCAGTGGTGAGATACTTACAACTTTTACTTACACTTTTCTTCTAGTAGCATAACCAGTTCTTCTTGAAGAAAGATAGGTCGTCAGTGCACAAGGGCACTATCACATCTGATGTGGAGGCCCATAGGCGTGCAGATGTGGAACTATAAACAAATAAGTTCTGAACATCAGTTAATTCCTTATAGTGCACTACGTTATTTTCTGAGATTGCGACATTGATGATCCATAAATGAAAACAGGAATTAATGGATAGGTTACCAAAACAAATGGAAAACGCTTTCAGGTCACAAGTTACTACAATATAAATTCAGTTTGTCTTGTTGTTAAAAGCATTTAAGAAAGCAGAACCGTGCTTATTGAACAAATAGAAAAAAGCTAAAACCAGACAAATGAACCAACTGATACAAAGGTAAGGCGATAATTATCACGATGAACTACCAGCTGCCATGGATAAGAGTCATGTACAGAATAATATATCTGAGTATGTTGAGAAACATAGTGTATTTTTTTCAACTTTCAAATATAAAGACTTACTTACTGTCAATTCTAGTTTTCATGCAGTAAATAAGAGGCTTCTTATAAAGAAAGGATTGTGAATTTGACATCTCGTATCCGTAGAGTGATTACATTCCTAAAATATTTCTTTGGTAATATGAAAATTACCATACATGATCGGCAAAAAGGCCAAATAAATGACTTCAATAATAAAAAAATCTCCAAAGTGTTCACCATGATCTAACTGCATCTGTTTTGGAACGTCAAAATGTGAAATATCCTTAACTTGATGAATGTGTTGAAAATTACAAAATCAGTCATGCAAGATGATATGATAAACGTTCTGAGAAGTAACATTCCAGTAGTTAAAATTCATGAAGCATCTGCAGCTCAATATATGACATATACATATATAATGACGGACGTATGAAGCTAAATTTTAAGATGCCTGAAATGGAATAAAACAACTAAAAGTTCATATTATGTATAACCTTTCTGTTATTTCATCAAAGTTACACATAAAATCATTATACGTTTAATTAATGTTTATCAGACATCAGCATGATAAAACCACTAAATTAAAGACCAGTAAGCCAGTCGTGGCCTTATGATTAGCGTGCCAAGACAGGGAATTTGAGGGTTCATGGTTCGCGTCCTGTTGCTGCAAAAATGCGCTTCACATTATGGGGTCTAGGATGTGTGT
>NW_013665639.1:1338538-1366695 GCF_000517525.1 Limulus polyphemus | reverse complement strand
AACCCTATCTCATCAAGGGTTTTCTTACTAACTAACCCCTATCTCATCAAGGGTTTTCTTACTAACTAACCCCTATCTCATCAAGGGTTTTCTTACTAACTAACCCCTATCTCATCAAGGGTTTTCTTACTAACTAACCCTATCTCATCAAGGGTTTTCTTACTAACTAACCCCTATCTCATCAAGGGTTTTCTTACTAACTAACGCCTATCTCATCAAGGGTTTTCTTACTAACTAACCCCTATCTCATCAAGGGTTTTCTTACTAACTAACGCCTATCTCATCAAGGGTTTTCTTACTAACTAACCCCTATCTCATCAAGGGTTTTCTTACTAACTAACCCTTATCTCATCAAGGGTTTTCTTACTAAACGACTGAGTTACTAGAAAATTATACTAGATGTACTTCCGTTCTGTTTCAAGATTAAATAAGACCAAAATTAAGACAAAAAATATTTACCATGTTTAACTGATGGCATAAGACATTTAAAGTTGAAAGCTTTTTTTTATTTTTACCACACATAAAAACGTCTATTTGATGGGAAAATGTGAAACATGACTCACCTGATTAAACCACACTTTTCATTGATCTTTGGTAAAATATTTATGTTTTTGACACACTTTTACTTCGACTTTTTGCTTTTCTGGCGTTATTACAGGTTTTTGAATGGTAAATTTACCATCATAACCCATCTTCTGCAGCACCTCTCCCCACGAGTTGTTCTGACAAAGATTGGTTGTTGTAGGCTAAGGTTAAGTTCTGGGCAAATTTTTGACGTTGTTGTTTTTATTTTCGTCTTGCTACTCGATCATGTTAATACTCGTCTGTCATGATCTGTCAGCATAGTTTTCGACCACTATTATGTTTGCTTGAAGCGGTTTTATTTTTCAACATATATATTAACGTTACTTTTGACAATATTCCTCTGATACATTCATGATTCTAGGTGTCGTGTTACTGAGGATCTAGTTAGACGTACACCTACAATCGTACCTCTTTGGAAATCTGACAGATCTTTTTAGTTTGGGAGTTTAAAAATCTTTCTCTGAAAAAATAAAACAATAAAATACTAGTCGCACAGACAAATTCAATGATGTAGGCTTATTTAATGAACAGTTAAATTACCATATGGCTACATTTTTCTCTACTTAGAGACACCAAAACTTACAATTATAAAAGTGAGGTATTTTCATTATTGTGTACAATTCCTGTAGTCTTAGGATAGAGAATACTTTAGTAGTGATGGGAAAAAGCACAGCTGCACCTTCATTCTTGATAGAAAAGTGATGCGCAATATTATTTAAATAAGAAGATTTTATAACAGTTGGCTACGTAAATTTGCAACGAGGTAATACCAACAAATAAATGTATGAATAAAACGATTGAAGGAAAAACACTTCTAATGATGAAGCACCTTCTGTGTTTTAATAATTGCTTCCTCATAACAGTGGAAAACTAAACTTCAACCGATATAAAAAATTAGCCGGCTGAATTTTTATTATGTTGTAGCTATCAATGAAAACCTCAGGTTATTGTACTGCATAACCACGCTCTCTGTATAAAAGCTGCTTCATTTATCCCATAATTTGGATTTAGTCTTCTGTTCAGATTATTAGCTATGCCAATAACTACATCAAAAACATTAGTTTAGACTAACGGAATATGTCTTTGCAAAACAAAAAAAAATGAATATGTTATGAAAATTAATAAATTGAAAGCTTTGACAATCTCAACCTGATTTTGAATCAAAAATGAATAAATGGCATCAAACTGTTTTTGATACGGTACATTAGTGAAAACATTGGTATCTAATGTACATTGGATTTCATATTTTAACATAACAGCCAGAATAACTGATTCGGTGCTAGGTGTTAAAATAACTAGCTTATATCACAAAATATTTCTGGGTCAATAATTAAATTTAACAATGTTCTATAATTAATGTATGTGACAAACTAATGGAATATTTCGTCTTCTATCAGCAGCAATATAGTAAGTTGACTAGTTATAGAAGAATGTTGGAATGCTTTACACATGACACACAGCACCAGATTTCTTATGATCATATACAGTGACGTCTGATCTATGTTGTGATCTTAACCTGGTTATTGCATTATCCACTGACCTCTCGTATAATGAATGATTACTGCTTATTCGTTATATGTTGCTTTGGACGTTCGGTGGCATCAAACGTTTATCGCTGAGCCGCCTTTCTTATTGTTGGGCTTCCAACTGTGAGCTATAAATGAATCTTACATATAGAATTAATCATCGCAAATTGTCGGAAAAAAAAAAAAGAAAAACAACAGCAGTAAAAAAAATATTACATTTATTACAGGTTGTTAATTTTTATAATATGGGCCAGATGAAGAAACATTTACTGTTTAGTATAGCTTCTATAGTGTAATATTTGCCTTCGTATCATACTTTCGTGTTATGAATTAAGAAACTGAAACATTTCACACTTCATTAAAACACATTCTTGATTCTATTTAGATCTGTTTAGTAGGACTAATCACAAATTAAAAACACATTAAAACACATTCTTGATTCTATTTAGATCTGTTTGGTAGGACTAATCACAAATTAAAAACACATTTAAACACATTCTTGATTCTATTTAGATCTGTTTAGTAGGACTAATCACAAATTAAAAACACATTAAACACATTCTTGATTCTATTTAGATCTGTTTAGTAGAATTTAAAATTGTCGTTGATACGTCATTAAAATCAGTTCTTTAAGAGTTTCCCTTAATTAGGAAAATGATTAGCTCGTTTAAAAAGGCACTATGCTTTATATTGTTAGACTGTTCCTGCTTCAGTTTTTATTCTTGTTTTCAGTAAAATATGAGATAGTGACTTGTATGTGCAATTTGAGAGAAAAATAATATTTTGTTGTTTTATGAATAACAAAAGCAATTTCTGTTTTAATCTGAAAGGTGAAAAATGGCTTGCATCACCCACCTTGCGGTGAAACTGATAAATTCAACCATGATCCGTCTTTCTGACAACC
Source organism: Limulus polyphemus (assembly GCF_000517525.1). Classification (NCBI taxonomy): domain Eukaryota; kingdom Metazoa; phylum Arthropoda; class Merostomata; order Xiphosura; family Limulidae; genus Limulus; species Limulus polyphemus. Next base: position 1,363,680 of record NW_013665639.1, on the reverse strand, counting down.
GTGACGAATCAGTACAAAAGCAAGGGAGTTTTGGGCTAATCCGCCCAACTTGCTTGGTAATACAAGCAGGTAGATCAGTAAAACAAGGTGAAAGTATGTAGATGTACGGTGACTTCAGTAGCTGTGTGCCGTAACGAAGCAATTTTCACCCGCCGGGAGGAACCCTCATCACCACACTGTGTACTGACCACCTGACAACGCCAATAATTAATGGAGCTCACGGGCATGCAAGACGGAGCTCGGGCTGCGCAGTCTAATGATAGGGTGCACGTGATGGATCCGCGAGAACCTGCAGTACAAAATGTGGGCTTCAGCAGCCAGATCATTCATAAATCTTGTGGCTCGTTTGAGTATGTTAATAAGGCTATGAAGGTGAGTTAGCTAAACGTGCGCCTAGCATGAAGTTGGTGTGCACGGGCTAATGACAGCCTTGTTAAGCAGACTTTACTTAAGAAAATGTTGGACCTTTCCAAGGTTTCGTGCCTAGGCTGATAATTCGCGGGTATAAATCACCCTTGTAACCTGTATTTAACCCTTTCTGTCGAAGCGATCTGAGGCTCGAGTTACCCGTCTCCGAGCCTGAGGCGGGTAGTGATAGTTAACATAACACACGTGTGGAGAAAACCATTTGTATGGCTTCAAGATATATCGTACATCATACCAGTAATTTATAAAAGTTCAACTCCATATCTCTGTCCAAGGAGAAGTGAATTTTTTATTATCAAGGAATCAATTTCAGAATGAGCCTCCTCAGTCAACTTCGTTACGATGTGCTTTTCGCACTACGAAAACACTATGGGTTTACAAGTACATCACGTCGTGATGTAACCGCTTTCAACAAAAGCATGATTAGCTATATATTTCGATTAATTATATATTCTGCGTTACCATAATCTTTGTGTGTTTTTTTTATAGCAAAGCCACATCGGGCTATCGGCTGTGCCCATCGAGAGGAATCGAATCCCTGATTTCAGCGTTGTAAATCCATAGACTTACCGCTGTCCCACGATGATTTTAATATTTCGTACTTAACGAAATCACTGAGTTTATAAAACAGTTTTGTTTTGTACGATATAAAGTTATAGTAAAATTTCTGGTATCTGTTCAAGAATTTCTTTGATGTTGTTATATGTTAACATTTGAATATATTCTAAATACAACTTACTAATAGCTCACACACTAGAATATATTGTGAAATACCTGCATAAACAGAAATATATTGAATCCAATCATCACGAGTGTATGATATCGTTTTCACATCAAAATCAAATTTTGTTCGTTAAAAAGCAAATTTGCTGTTTATCACCAGACCTAATTAAATTCTAAAAAAATAAACAGTTAAACCAAACTAAGGTAGCAAAAGTATATTACAAGAGAAGTTCAACCAATTTTATAAAAAATTTGCAACTAGACTTGAATTCCTAAAGCACGTCAAGTTGAAGCTAATTTCTTAATTCTAGATATATAATGTACTTTTTCGTAAAAAAAAAAAGTTGTCATAGGAAACTTCATTCACTGATTTACCAAAAAACAAACGAAATGAAACAAAGAAACTCCAACTCTTAAAAGATAATTATATTTTCTTGTATATATGGATTTTGAAATATTTGAAATCGGAATTGTCTACATGAGCGACACTTTAACCTTAAGAACACGTGGGTGAAAAAAGCCAGGTCAGAAACCCCTAGGATACAGGTATAACTGCCCTTAATTTTGAACGAATAATGGCAGAAAAAAACAGCCAAAAAGTATACATGCTGACGTTAAAGCTTTGTTCGGTTCTTTGAACAGAGTGGCGAGATTGACGGCCACTTTTATAACGCATCCACAGCTGAAAGTGCGGAACGTGTTCAGCAGCATTACGTCTCCAAACCATTTGATCCACAGTCCGACACGCTAACCACTGGAACACGCCCAGAACTTGAGATCTTTAAAGACGCTATGAGTTATAATTGTAGTTTTAGGGTTATGTAGGCTTGACCTCGATTTTACATTTTGTGTTCATCTTACATTTTTAAATCTATAAAGCCTAATTTACAGAACTATCTTAATATCCTTGATTACAAGGAAATTAAAACTTAGCATTTGGTCTATTAGTATATTTGATATGAAATATAGGTGTAAACAATGTATATTGTGTAATTTTTTCAGTTTTCATGGGCCAAGCGTAGCCTATTTATTAGCGTACCAGACTATGAATGCAAGGATCTATGGTTGGCATCCCATTCATATATATATAGTATCTGACTGCGTGTAAGATGAAAAGAGTGTTTGGTATTTAAGGCCTTGAAATCATATATACAAGACGTTCAGTGTATCCAGGAAAAGAAGGGCTTTGTTATATTTTCTGGGAACCATTTGTTTTAGTCACTAAGGTAAGTGAAAGTTTTTCTTATAATATATAGGTGTGTACGTTTAGTCAGACAGGTTTGGTAGCCTTAATAAATCAGGAACTGAAATAAAGAAGAAGTGAGACGTTTTACTGATGTACAATTTTACATGAGAATACAATCTACGCCCTAACAGTCTCAAAATTCCTCATTTTACTTTCCAACTAAAAAGGTTTTCGACGATAGTCACTGCTTAGCGTATATTTAAACTTTATTGCATAACCCTAATGTAGGTGATATAGTACTATTTCATACGCAGGAGTAGTCACAAAAAACTCCAGTTCACCAAAAAAAAAGAAAAAAAAGCGAATATCCTTAGCAAATAAATAAAATTCGAAACTTATTTCTGGGAAATGACATACAATCTTTGAAAGTAATTCAAACAGGCATGAGGGTAACTTTTGTTTTCAATAACAACACCACTTAAACAATATATTTATTGCCCTCAAAACTGGAGATATAATTGCGTGACTTCGTGGTTCATCTTTGATAATAGTAATTTTGTACCGAGTACAAACAAGTCCAATCAATCTTAAAACAAAATCGGTTTCGTATTATACGTAAAATAGATAACTACATACGCTGTTATAAAGTCCACTTTATAAGTCAGCTGCAGATTCGATATAGTGTTATGTTAAACATTTGAACACTAACTGCCACGTTGCTCCATATACCTGGATCATGTTACAACTGACGTGATAATAAATTGTATCATTACACCATGTGTAAGTGCTTCTAAAAGGTACGCTATAGTTTGCCAGCCAATAAATTTCATATCTTTTACCCATCCCCTCTCCATCTACTTCGGAATCATTTTTGTATCATGAAATACTTTAACACATTTCATATTTGTTTACTTAGCAAGTAAGTTTTATAATCTTTGATGTTTATGAACCATTTTCATTTTTATCCATTTGCTAATGATCCTTTTATCGCTTTTTACTTATTTGTAGATGGCACTTTTAATAATAATATACAACATTTCATTGAGTTATTTTTCTTTCAATTGGAATACAACCAATCTAATTTCCGATACTGTCACTCTTCTTTCATTGTGAAAATAATAGTGTAGCCTGTTATACTGTCATACATTGCATTTCTTATTTGTGGAACAACTCCTGTAACCACGGATATATTCACCTACTTCCTTTTTATTTACAGATGACCCCTCTAACTTAAAATTCTTTTACGCATTCCTTTTTTATAATTTGAAATGAGACCCTTATAGCTTGAGATAGCTTGATAATACAATTTTGTGTATATATAAGAATTACTCTTGTATCTTTAGTTAGCAGTGTAATATACCATCAACTGAACTCTTCTATAAACCTATCCAGCATCAAAATCGATGTACAACCAGTGTTAACAAGAGTTACTCTAGCATCAAAATCGATGTACAACCAGTGTTAACAAGAGTTACTCTAGCATCAAAATCGGTGTACAACCAGTGTTAACAAGAGTTACCATTTTCTAGTTGCATCAAAGACCAACTAAAGGTCGATAACTGTTCTATCGTTTCGTGTGAATGTCGGTCCAGCTACATGAGAAGGTCACCTTTGATTGCTATGGCTAAACAAAATAAATGACAAATAAAAGCATATGTTATGATTTATTGAGATTGGTTGTGCAAATGTACTTTTTTTCCTCCCGTTAAAACAAATAGCACCTTAAAAAAACCATGTGTAAAAACCGTAAATGTTTGTCATTGTAGCTCTTACTTATCGAAATGTGTACAGCCAAATAAATCTGATTTTTAATTTAGTTGAAAACTGATGAAATTAATAAGATGCAGATTACTGAAGATCAAGAGTGAACTTAGAAATAGAACTAAATTCTAGAAATATTGAAGAATTTTGATTATTTTACGTTACAAAAATATTAAAAGAAAGAGTCTACAGTCCAAGTTTTTAGAACATCAAGTTTTGTGATCGTGTATACGTCCAGTTTCAGTCATTGTTTCTTCATTTTCACTTCGTGTATTTCTCTTCCAGTAAAAGTGAATTAATTGTCTGTCTTTAATCCGTGAGTAAAGATACTATTCTTTTAAACATTGTTGTTGTTTAAGCACAAAGCTACACAATGGACTATCTGCGCTCTGTCCACCGCGGGGAATCAAACCCAGAGTTTTAGCGTTGTAAGTACGTAAACTTAACCCTGACCCACCAGGAGAAGTTTTAAACGCAAGTCAATATTTTTATATTTTTTTCTTCGCGAGTCACAGCAACTAGGATTCTTCTATTTTCACGTAGGTGTGAACCCGAAGATCTTTGGTTCGCATTCTGTTACTGTAAACTAGTTTTCCACACTCTTGGCAATGAGTGCGTTATAAGAATGACGGTCATATCACACTATTCGATTAGAGTAGCTTTGGTGATTGGTGTTGTTGAACTAATTGCTTTTCCTCTAATCTATCAGATAACCATTTTAAAACTTTGCATAAATATTCGAAACAAAACAAAAACACCTTCCTGTTAAATCTTTCGGTACTTTTTTTTATCGCGGAGGTAGTTCACACGTGTGTCTATTTATTAACACCGAATATTAGCACAGAAATGGTTAAAGTATAAGTTTCAAACTGTTGCAATACTTCTATGCACTGTATTTAACTAAAATAATCTTCTTATTCCGAGGTATAACATATTCTTACACTATACCAGGTTTTCTCAGGTATCCTGCCTGTGTTTGTTTAGTACAAAGCCATTTAGAACCCATTCTACTGAGAGATGTAGATAATGTTCATGTAAACATTTCCGATTTTCAAACATCTCCAGTTTTTATGTTCATTTTTTCATCTTATACGTTGCATATTAAATGTATAGAGTGTGTGTATTATAATACTTCAAATAAGAGTATTTAAAGTTATTAAGGTAAACGAAATTAGATCGAATTGACACTGATGATGCTGACGGGAATTTTGGAGCTTTGGGCGAGTGGTTTAGCGTTCTTGAATTATTTGAACCAAAATACTTTTACGGGTTTTAAATTAATACAAAACTTGTTAATTCAGAAGAAATTATAGCAGAATACATAAATATTATATGATACAATTTGATATATTTTCTTTGTAATAAGTGCTTGAATAGTTTTAACATACGATTTAATTAAGATATAGATAGTGAGACTGCTTGCTATATATATCTACAGTGAGCTCTTTTTGTTAAAAATTCTTGTAATCTATATGTGAAATATGTGCTGTAATCTAACTTTTGTTTTTTTGTAAGCGTTCTTCGTTAACTTGTCTATCGGGTGAGACATATGACGATAAAAGCTAAGTAGAAACAGCTGCTGGTAGCACGGGATATGGATAAGATAGCTGAAGAAATGGCTGACACTGTAGAACTTTCCATTTATTTGTGCTGTTCCTTTAATTGCAGTTAATGAGGATGATACGGATAACACTATTCATTTTCTTGGAAAGCTGCTAAGGGGTCTCTTAGTAACACCATAATCATTTAATAAAAATGAATTGGGTGTAAGCATTACTTTGCTCAAGATTTCTTTGGTACTTTCTTTGCCCTCAACAAGATGATACCAGTGTTTTCGAACCATTTTTATACATCAACTTATTCTTCTCTTAAACCAGTTGAGTTTTAATGGCTATTAGACAGAGCGCTGACATGTAAGAAACGAACTAAGTACATATGTATTAGTTAAGCAATCACTGATTATAGAAATATTGAAATTGTGCTTGCATTGACAGTCTAGGGACACATATGCTGTTAGAGATTAAATTAGCTTATAATTACTAAGCTGTCCTCTTCGCTGATCCCTAATCCACTCTTATCACCGTTTAAACCTGAGAACAACGAACCTTACAACTGTATAAGCTTTGCAAAGTGTTAAGGTCAAGGCTGAGATTCACACTGCTTTCGGCCTCTCCTGACACTCCTTCTCTCTCTCTTCCTAGGTATATCTCGTCTAACAAGTAGCGTCAATATTGCGTTGTTTGTGGACCACCGTGCAGTTTCTCTAAAACATTTGGGATTTTTTAATTGTAATTCAAAGTGGAGTGCATTTAATATATGTAAGTTATTTATATGTGGTACAACACGAATGGTGATTAGGTCTACCCTGAATATGAACAGAGCCAGTTTTCAGGACCTGATGGTGTGGTGTTTAAGGCAAGCTAGAACTAACCTCTGTACAGTTCTCTCTTCATTACATGGTACCGTTCCATCATTCATGACTTCCCAGGGAGATATCAGAATGAGTTTTAAGTGCAGTAGATAGTGTGCCGTACGTAGCTTCAGATTAAGACCTCTTTTAAATTTCTAATAGAGGAGAGAGGGGCATAAAATTTTATAGCTAATCACACGATTATTAACGGCTTCGGATGTGCTCCGAACCCCTCTCAGGAAATCCATAACGTCTTTATAGCCGCTTCTAGAAGCGAGAATGCCGTCAAGCCCAAGAAAGAGAAATTGCGTCGTTGAAAGGACTTGTAAAAAGCTGACGTAACCACAGAGGCCAAGAAAGATAGGGTAACAAAGAGTTGAAAAATCCGTCTCATAAATCACGAACTTATTTCCTCGTGGCTTACATAGAGCGGGAGTAATCGCACAATTATACAGGAGATAATAAGGCTCCCGCCAACGCTATTAAACCTACATGACCTGATACATGATATATATGTCAGTCAAAATATGCATGGGGAGGTATCTTTGCACATAATCCACCAGAGTGTACGCTTTTCTAAGGCGCCGGAGTAATGATTGGGTCAATAATATCTTTGGTTTTATTTTAGCCTGTGGATTGTGAAGATGCACCTAGGAAGCGTAAAGCCAAGTGTTATTCATATTAAACAGAACATGAACAACATTTTAATATTTAACCTAGCTTTTCAATATAAGGTGACAAAGATGACCCCACAAATATTCCTAACGCATATATTCATGCTGACGTAAATATTGTAAATTACATGGTATCTGATGAACCCATTATAACAATATTAACTTATTACACTAGTTGTTAGTCATATTCTTCAGAAACGGGCTCATGTAGAGCTTTCTTTAGAGTACTGGCTGATTCATGATGTCAGTAAACATTTTAAATCAAGGTGCGTGGACTGAAATATTCCTTTAATTAACCAAAACAAAGGTTAAAGGTTACACGTTGCATGAAAAGTAAGGTACTTACATTCTTAAATCGAGCTCAAGTCTGGGAAAATATTGTTTCGTACGCTTCAAGCAAGGCTTTTTTGTTTTTAATTCCACATGAACAGTACATTTACTTCTCATTTTTCATGTACACTTTAATATATTTTAACATCGCCGTTTTTACAATTAACTTATTGTACTTTTTGTTTAGTTACTATTATAGCTTTTGTTTTCCTAGCATGTGATTCATTGTTGAAAAGATATATCTGAACTTCTTTAGACGCATATATGTAAACTTACTATCGTCTCTACAGGCAGACTACAGTACTAGAACACTATTTTTACATACGAATAACTCAAAATGTAGCAAAGTCACCAACTTTAACCATAAAGTTAGTTTACACTCTAACAATGTCAAACAGTCTCAAAATCACCAATAACCTGGTGTATAAGCCTTGTTAAAAACAATGAGATACTTTGTTATCAAAATGCATGCTGTGGTTTGTATTTATAGGATAAGCGAATTTTTAAAACAATATCTATGGCTGTAATAGTTTCTGGTTGTTTCATTTTTATGACTCAACAAAGCTAAAATGATCTAACCCAACAAATAAAATCGTAAATGTTTTTTATTTTAAGTAAATTTACTTCATTATCTCTAAGTGGTAAATAATTATTCGAAAAAGTGTATTGTAAAATTATTTAAAAACATTTCTTATGTAGCAATGTATCATTCATTGTGAATCATGGTTCTAACTATACTCTTTAGGCTAGTCTCATATATCGTAAGTACGATAGTACTTATAGTAGGAATGGGCCAGATGTGTAACAGAAATTAAAATCTCAAACACACTGCAAACAGCATGTAAACAAAACTTTATAAGCACTTTACACACACTGTTAAGTAGTAAACAAACTAACTGCAGAGTAACAAGCTACCAAAGCAGTTGAGAAAGTCGAGAGAGTAAAAACAAATATTTCACAAAACCAAAGTGCGTTTTTTAAAATATGCCTTTCAAATGTCACTACAAAACGAGAGAAAATGAGAAAATCTTATGCTGATAATCTTGAAAAGTCTTTGTCCCAGTGAAAAGAGCATTACTGCAAGAATAGAGATAGGGTTAGAAACAGTAATGCGAAACAAGCCTTAGACATTAATCCAACCAAACAAAAGGCTGCCACCATGGCTAGATGGAAGAAAAACTATAGCAAAGATATTAGCATTCTTACCTTGTTTCCTTACTTTTTGGTGCTCCATTCCTAATCCCTAATTTTTGAGTTAAAATGTTTTTACACTTGTACATATACATATGGTAAATCCCATAAAAGCTACAACATCCTAGCATTTCAACAGGTGGACCTGTATTTGTCAGGAGCCAAAACTTGTTCCATTTTTATAGTTATTAGTATCTGTAAAAACGCATAAGCAAATTAATGTATCTCATGGCTATGTCCTTATATATGTAAATTTTGGCCTTGTTTCACTCAAAAGAAAGATAAATGTTTTGTCAGTCTTTGTCGCTTTCATACCAAACTCTGTAGAAATGTTCACTGCTTATATATATATATATGCAGTGCCTTGCAAAATTATTCACTCCCTACCAATAATGTCACATTTTGATGAAATGCAAATAATGTAAACAGTTTTTTAATGAACTGATGATCAAACGTAACACTTTTATGTGTGAAGGAGGTTAAATGTCAACAAAACCTGCAAAGAAAATATATAAATTGAAATTTGCTGATTGCATAAGTATTCAGCCTCTAAGTCAGTACTTAGTGGAAGAACCTTTGGCAGCAATTACTGTTGTGAGTCTTTTTGGATAGGTATATATATCATCTTTGAACAATGAGATGTTGTAATGTTTGCCCAATCTTCCTGGCAAAATTGCTCCAGTTCTGACAAGTTTGTTGGGGATCGTTGATGGACTCCAATATTTAAGTCTCGCCATAGATTTTCTATTGGAATCAAATCAGGACTTTGACTGGGTTACTCCAGGTCATTCACTTTCTTCTTTTGTAACCACTCCAGTATGGATTTGTCTGTGTTTTGGGTCATTGCCTTGCTTAAATGTGAATTTCTTACCCAGTTTTAGATTCTTGGCTAACTCAAGCTGAATTTCTTCTAGGATTCGCCTATACTTAGCACCATCCACTTTTCTCTTAACCCTGACAACCTTCTCAGTCCCTGTCGATGAGAAGCATCTCCATAACATAATGCTGCTGCCACTAGTTTGGATGGTGTTGACTGGCTGATGTATTGTGTTGGGCTTGCGCTAAATGTAACGCTTTGAATTTAGAGACCAAAAAGATCAATTTTTGCCTCGTCTGGCCACAAAACCTTTTGTAAAATGTCTGCAGTATCATTTGCATGCTTTTTTGTAAACTCGATACGAGATTTAAGATGATAATTTTTTAGTAATGGCTTCTTGTTTGCCACTCGCCCATACAGACCAGCTTTGTGTAGGGACCGGGATATTGTCGATGTATGAACACTAACTCAATCTGAGACATGTTGCACTGCAAAACTTCCAAAGCCACTGTTGGCTTCACAGTGGCATCTCTAACCAGTTTCCTGCTTGTCCGGCTGCTTAGTTTGGAAGGGCGGCCTGATCTGAGTAGTGACTGAGTGGGATGAAGCACATTCCACTTCTTAATGATCGACTTCACCGTAATCAAAGGGATAATCAGTGACTTTGAAATTTTATTGTAACCTTCTCCTGATCTGTGCTTCTCTACCACTTTATCCCTGACTTGTTTGGTAAGCTCCTTGGTCTTCATGGTTGATTTGTCGTATAACTATGTGAGTTGTGGCTTGAATAGATGCATTTACTCCGAAGTCAATTAAACCACCTTGATTACACACAGATAGAGACTATTACATTAATTTTTGACCTTTCAAACTAAACTTTTGCACCTGAACTGATTTAGGGTTCCAGTAGCTAAGGGGTTGAATACGCATGCACTTGAGAATATTCTAATTGTCTTTAAAAATCTAACTTACATAATATCACCATTTTTTTTAGTTTTCTCAGTTTGAAGTAGATTGTGTAGATTCTAAATATAAAGTCTCATTTCAAAGTTTCATGATTGCAAATTCAGACGGCAACAAAATGTAGAAAGAAACTTTGCAGGGGGTGAATACTTTTGCAAGGCACTTATACTCTGTGCATTTGGCTTATTTGAAGATGAAATTTATTCAGAATTTTACTTGTTTCAGAATTTTCATGTATAGATACAAAAAGCGTTACCTAGAGAAAAGGAAGCTTTTCAACAGTATCCACTGTCAACTCTTGGGTTACTCTTACTTCACCTAATAGTGGGATTTAACAGTCATTCTTATAAAACACTTACGCACCCAGTATTAGCGGCGCAGTTTTGCGGAAATGAGTCGCGAACCATAAATATTTGGATTCACAAGCTGAACGCGTCAATTAGTTGTCGCCTAACCAGTTCAACGAAAACTAGAAGTTTTTACTTCTTTTCTTCCACAAATGACTTTATGTTACTTTAATTAAGTGAGTTTCGATAATAACATTTTCCGATGACTGTAATGATTAAAACTGCCTAAATGAATAGTATCTTCGTTTTCACGTATTCTAATAATCAATAAGTCTGCGCAAGCTGACAAGTGTTCAGCGATCTCTTCCATGTCATAACCTCTGGTGTAACTCATTTAGACTTAACAGATGGCATTGTGCTTATAAACCTATTTTTTTCAACACTTCCTTATCTTGCACAATCTTTTAGGACGGGCAAGATATTCCTCAACTCTAAGAACTCTCAGTCCGGCCCTTTTCATGCCTTCTTAGCACGATCACTGCCGGACCTTGCCAAATGGAGAGCTCTAATTCTTGGCGACCGACAGCGTTATCCACACATTGAACAGCCCTAATGGGTACTTTTTCGTGTCCTAAGTACAGGAGTTTGTCTTTGACCCACAGATCTGAAGCTCTAGAACCTTGTTAAGTTACAAACACATGTAATCATTCTAAATGAAAGCTCCGAATAGCCATTACTTGGCCAAATGTACTTATTACATTTAGGGAACTTTTTTCTCTGTTGGACTTGCACGCAAGCTACGAAGAAAAATCACTAATATATGTCATTTGCTATAGGACGTAAGAGGCCTCGTTGAGAAAACAATGACGCGGGCTTGTCACTACTTATGGGTGGGAAAGGGGGGAATGATGTTCAACAGGAATGCCACTGGACAGGTTTCAGAGTCGTCTCCAGGAGGCTCCGGCAAGAACAAGGTGTCGTTAGGGCGGTCGCATTGCTCGTGTCGTGGCTGGCCCAGGTGTCAAACTCTCATTAAAAAACCCGGTTTCAGAACTGCTTGCTATGCCGATCCTCCAGATAACAAGGCCGGGAGATGCCTTAGGGAAGCCCATGGCTAGAACATCCACGAATCATGGGAACGGGCGGGATTGAAAGCACTGGAAAAGAAAATAAAGGTCCATCTGTGTTTCATAAAAATCTTGAGAAGACCACTTATTGCCTGAAGCTTTAAAAGTTCTTGATTTCTAGTACAAAAGAGCCAGCTCAATCTTTTTGACTCGATTTTGTTTTGATCGTGCATTATGGTATCTGATTCGTGACATAATCTTTGTTTATCAGTGCATTAATGGGCCTAAGACACGTAATAGGTTAAAACATTGAAAAGTTTTGTTTTCGGGCTACTTACTTGGACTTGGAAGTGTAGAACATTTATCTCTCCCTTCTCAAAATGGAAAATGGTAAACATCTCAAATTGGCTTTAAATTTTAATTTTATTGTGAAATATCTTAAAGTTTTCAGTAAATATAAAACATAGTAGTTTCATGGAAAAAACAAAACAATAGTTACTTTTTATATGGGTTTAATATAAATAAAACAATGATTGTAAAGGTGGTGTTAAATAAAAGAATGAAAGTAGTTCATAAAATGCGTAAGAAAAAATAAGGTATTATATCTTAATCAAAATAAGACTGTGCGCTAGATGCTTATTTATAAACATGGCTTTTTACTTGTGCCTTTTGATACTTAACATTTATTCAATATCACGTAACAAGCCAGAAAAATCACGTATATATATATGTATAAATGATTTCACACTACTGAGTATTACAGGGTTTAATGTCTGTTTTTTGGATCGTTGACGGTCTCAGAATAAAGTTTTTAACTGTGTATTTAAAAACGTTGATCATTTGAGTGTTTTAATTATATTTACAGAAATACTTTGAATTTTAACATTTTAATAGGAGTTAAATGTATTTCTTTGGACAAAACCTCCTTCATCTATTTACATATCTATCTCAAATATCAGGTACAAAGTTACTTGTAAACGACCATCCAGTTAAGAACTACTATAGAGGTTTAGAATAGATAAGGTACACTGTTGGAAATACAGATATTGAATTCATAATATATGCCTTTTCACTTGTCTATGAAATGTCCACAACATGCAAGAGTGATATTAGTAAATTCAAGCTATGTCTCAGATGTTTTCATTTGTTTGTTTCTTTTTTTTTTACTCCAAATACTGATAAAAGGCGTTTATTGTTTTGTTCTACAATGAATAAAATTTTCTTTACTTTGCAAATGAGAAAAAAAAAGTTCTAAGATATTTTGTTGCCAATTTACCCTGGAAATCCTGTACCCAATTTAAGCATTTTTATTTTTATTTGGAAAATTTAATTTGCACAAACACACACACACACATATATATCTTGGCGCGAAAATTACAATGAGAAGCATTAAAAAACCTCGAAAATGAATATTATAGATATTATAGATCTAGAAGGATTTATCTATTGATAGGGTATATTACTCAGTGGTTTTCGTTCAGTTCTGTTCTAGTGTTTGCGCAACATTTTTGTCTTTAATGATTATAATTATAATTATTTCAAGTAAGTGAATTAATCGAATTACATTTTTTTTAACAAATGAAAATATTTTCGAGTCGCGCGGTGTTCGAGATAAATTACACAAATGCTAAAATCTGCAATTATTGCAATGATGCATTTATCCATATAAATTTAAGAGTTTAAATAATTAAAAAAAATTGCTGTAAATGTTAATTTTGTTCAAATTTGGTTGTTAATTGTATTTAGGTCATTCGGAATGTTGATTTAAAAAAAACTAATTTTGTTTTCTGCTTGTTTGTAATTAAGCACAAAGCTACACAATGGGCTATCTGTGCTCTGCCCACCACGGGTATCAAAATCCGGATCCTAGCGTTGTAAGTCCGTAGACATACCGCTGTGCCACTGGGGGCTTATGTTGTGCAGATATTTTTACAATAAAATATGTTTTGCTAATTGCTGTCATACTTCTCATTCTATTAAGATTTCAGCCTCTTTAATAGAGGCTCCCAAACTTTCCTCATCCTGACTGTGGCCCTCATCCAATGAACCTATAGACAATGAGTACCTTACTTTCTTTACAAACAACACATTTAAATTAGGCTATTTTAATACTTGTTGATTTAGTTTTTTCAACTTTGGTTTTTAATATTTAAAATGCAATTTTCTTTGTTAAATAATTTTAGGTATTTGTTACGTTCTTTCTGAAACTTTCCCACGATCTCCAGATTGGGAACCTCTGCTCTAGGGTATCTTGCTATTACATATATTGTTAAATATGTTCATTTTTGATGTTGTTTGTGCTTATTTGCATTTAGCTGTGGGTATTATAAAGACGTAATAAATAAAATGGTATTTTGTAAGTTTTAACGTACTACATACATTGTACCCAGCAAAAGTTACTTAGGCCTAGTCGTGACGAATAAGTATAACTAGTTTATTTTGGACATTTTAATCTGTGGACATTTTCTTAAATTCTTCCAAAATATCCTAAGATAACTTACGTTTTAAGAAGTACTGTCGTAATAATAATTTTTTATGTCTCACAAAGGATAATTTATCATAGATTCTTGAAGCAATATATATATAAATGTATATATCCAATAGAATGGCTTATCTTAAAAAAAACAACAATACAGTGTTTTGAAAGCACTTAGGAATAATATTTTGAAAAGTTTTATACGGTGGAGTGTTTAAACGTCCTATACGGGCAGCATAGAGACGTAATTATCCAATCATTCATTCTAATCAAGTGAAATGAAAACGTCAAAATGAGCAAGCTGACTTGGATATTACACTTATGAAAATGTCGATAAAATGTTAATACGAATAACTTTGAATAATTTCTACTTCTGGTATTGCAGCCATGCAATGATGTTCATATAAATTTCATTACTACAGTTTATCCACTTACTTTGATTTTTAGAGCAGATAACACCTTATTTGGGTTTTTTTTTTTACTTATCTCTGGTAGTTTAGCTTTGTAAACACAATTTAGCCCCAACAATTTTGTGCCAATTGACCTTTAACTTTAAATGATAAACCTGAGATTTCTTGGTAAGATCGAGTGAATGGCCATGCTGATAATCAGGATAATCACAGACTTGTGTAATATACACGTTCTGCTTCTCTACAAAAAAAGGAGTTATATCCCACTTTAGACGTGGAGTAATGGGTTTTCAGCTAATCATTCCTTGAGTCGGGCGATCAGTGTCAAATAAGGTTCGTCATTTGGGTCGAATCCGTGAGTTGTGTAGTATCAACAGAAAGAGGCAAAACGATATGTTGGCTTAGTATCATGGCTCCCTATAATACTATCAGCAATCACTTGTTTGATGGGAAATGAATTACCACAGCCGTGATCACGCCCAGAGCTTTCTTTATTCTTCACTATATTGACTTAAGGTCACCCTTTTATGATCATAACACAGGTAACTCTTTTATAATGGGAAAGGGAGGGGGAGAGTCATGATGAGTCGTTAAGCATAATTGCTATTTTTTTGTAATTAGAGTTAACCTCAAACATGAAAAATATTCACAAAATTAAATGGGTTTGAATTTATACTCGTGATATTGACATTTCATTCATCAGTAAAACTTTATGTTTGATTTATTTATACTAGAATATCAGCCTAATTATGTCTATAGAGAAAAATAAAAGATAAACAAATTTGACCGTATTTAGAGAACCAGGAATTTTGAATATTTTGAAACCACAAAATTTGGTCCTTCATTTACTGATAAGTTTGGAGATTTCTTCAGTTTGAAATTTAATCCTGAAACTCGAAGATTTTAAGTAAATTAATAATTAATGTTTTGGAAATTTTCATGAATGGTTGCTTGCAGTTATAAAATTGTAACATATTTTTCCAGTATGTGTAACTTGTGGTGAATTCTATGTTAGAGCCCCTAGTGGCTAAGTTGTAAGCTTGAAGGCTTGTAACGTTAAATATTAGGTTTCGATAGCTGTGGTAGGCACAGCACAGATAGCCCAGTGTGCAGTTTTGTGCTTAACTACAAACAAAAATCTATACTAGTGAAACAGATAATTTAATATTGAGGATGAATTTACTTAAATTTCACATTAGATTTCCTGGGAAAAAAGCTCAATATATGTGAGCAAACATCTTAATGAATATATTCTGAGCAAATTTAAAATTATGAAAGAATGATGTTTTCGTGTGTTCCTTTTTTGGGCATGCAATATAAAACATAAAAGGCTAATTTTGAAAAAAGATATTTCACAATTTTTTCGCGCTACTTTAAATAAACAGAGGTCAGAAGAAGAAGTAACAGTAGTTGAGTATGGTTATTTGGAATTATACAATGATGAAAACTATGATTAGGGATTTAAAAAAGGAAAATAAAGTAAGTAAGAGGAATAAGTTATATTAACTTGTTGAAGATTATGGAAGTAAAATGATTTTCTATAATAATAGGAGAAGGTATAATAGACCAGAAATTTTAATGAAGAAAAAAATGATAAAAAGAAATATAAAAGTAGGGCCTATATTTTAATGTTTTAATATATGTAAGGATTGCATTTTATGTTTGTACATTTTAAAAATATGTATTTAATATGGGCTTATTTATGTTTAGTTTAAAAGTGGTATTTGAACGTTGTTATTATAGGTTATCTGTTTGTTTATTGTAGACCAAAGCCACATTGTACCATCTACTGAGTTCACCGGAGAGGAATCGAACCCCGCGTTTTATCGCTGGCCCATTATAAATTACCTTTAAAATTACATGCTGAAGAGTGACCCTTGAAATCCCGAAACTAGTAGAGAATAATAAGGAAGAGAAGAAACAGGAGAGTTCAAGTATAGTAGTGTTTGTTAAATGTATAAATGTAATAATAACTTATTTTTTTCGTTATAAACCAAACCGAAAAATGTTCTTACTATCTTATAATACCTGGTTTTACACTATCACTTATTTTGTAATAATTGTTCATTATAATAATACGCTAGTCTCAGGTGGTCATATATATATATATATATATATAGCTTGCCCAAAACTATTTTCTGTTTGAATGAGCACTGGAGTTAAGAAAATAACTGACGCTAAACTTCTAAGCTGAAAAATTATATATATATATACGAAAGTAAAAAAAAGAAAGGAAAAACTTTAAGTCGTGAAATAGCCAAAATAGCTTATTTCGATAAATGACGAAAAAACGGAAATTTAAATAACTCCATGAATTTCACTCTATACTTTTCTAACTGAAAATGAGAGCATCCTTTGTTCAAAACGTAAAGTAAAGAGATGTTATCTTACGAAGTAGGTGGCCAATCACCTCAAGCAGACAATGAACTAAAAAACTGAAAGCTTTTTCTTCATTATAACCAACCCGATCAGAATAATATCGACGAGGTGCTAATAGTTTGATCGGATCAAATTTTCGTCATGCTGTAATTGTACCCTTGTTGACAGCCCCTGTCAGGCAGCTTTACTGATAAGCTCCACCCTTTCTTATTGATTGTAATATGACAGGGAAGGTATTAATGACTATTCTGAGACGATCTGTTAGCAACATTTTGCTTTAATAAGCTATGCCTATTACTTTGGAGAATTACTCGTAGTGATAGTAATGAAGGTCAGCAGATTAGAGTGCCTGCCATTAGATCAGTCACTTTTCTATGCCTTATACTAATGTCGGGAGGAGGAGATACAGGAAATTGGATTTTCAGTAATTAATATGACGTAAAAACATATTAAATAGAACATCACGTATTAACTGAAGATAATTGAAGAAAGCTTTGCCCAATACAAAATCATACCTGGAGAAGGTAAGACTACGTGAAGAGCAAATTTACTTATTCCAATTTTTATCCTAAAATTCTTTTGCAAAAGTATGAAATTTGTTCACGTACTACGTAAAAGTACAGATATCATATTATATTAATTTCACTTAGTACATGGAAAGATCAAGTCATAATCAAATATCAAAACAATTTGTGATAGAATGAAAATCATTTTGACTTTTTTGTTCTTTTCACAAAATTCAATTTGTTACAATTTTATTTATAAAATGGTTATTAGTATTCAAATTAAAGTTAAATATTATTCTAGTTTCATCTCAGACTATCATTCAGTCTCTAGAAAACTTTTTTTTTTGCTGTGATTTATAAAGTTTATGTATATAGATAATAATGTTATCTAAACGGTTATTTTATGCACAGTTTTATGTGCGTGGTGTCCGCGCGCGCGTAAATATGTGGAGCAGCCGAAAGGTTTTAAAATTAGAATTTTAATCCTGAATGACTCTTTTATATGCAAGTGAGCTAGGCTTCTGGTATAGCTGTCCATTATTTTCGAACTACTGAGTAGAGAAAGGGCAGCCAAATAGCATAACACGCCGTCACAAAGACCTTACCTGGCTCTTTGAACCGAATAATTAGAGTGGGTTTCACTTTTGTATTGTATCCACCTCTGATAGTGCGAAGCGTGTTCTGTATCCTCCCGTCTCGAATCTTGGACCGTTCGATCCTTAGATTCGACAAGCTAACTATAAGGTCACACCTAGCAAAGATTTTAGAATCAGAAAATAAAACTCTATACACGATATCAAGCTATATATGTATGTTGAATTAATGAAATATCTGTTACGTAAACAAGTCGATACCTATAATGTGTTCCTTCATATGCTAATATTCAAAGATCTTATATAGTTTTTCTCCGTTCTAAGGCTGTATAGAAAACAATTATCAGTACATAATCAGGATGAAATGAAAACAATTCCCTATCATTAGTGTTTCGGGATTAAATTCGATGTTATTGACCCAGACAAGTTAATACTGTTTTTGTTTTTTTCAGTTCTTATTGTTGTCTGCTAGCTTTTCCAGTGTTAAATAAAAGGGACTATTCAACCGTTCACATCTATATTCTAAGCATTACAGCTATGAAGCTATAATGTTTTATATTACTAACTGTACAGTTTAGAATGTTATATACTTAGTAGCTTGTGTGTACTTGATGTCACGTATGTAATCAACTATTAGTGCAATCTAATTATGAAATAACTTTTCCAGTTAAACAAATTTATAATCATCTGTTTAAATAAAGACTTTAATCCTGAAATCTTAGATTCCAAAATTTACATTAAAGTAATAATTATTTGTTAGAGATTTAAAGAATATACGTTAAAGATTGTTCAAAATACTAAGTTGCCAACAGATGGCACCAGCATCATCAGTCTTACCTGTGATTATATCTGAAGGTAAGGTTTTGAAATAGCACAACTTTTGAGAATTTGATGTATTTTATTCTCAAAAGTGTAATTTATATTCATGTGAATTTGTTAGGAACCAATGTCTTAAACGTTTCAATATCTATAGGTTGGGCATGTGTGTCAACAGAAAAGGAATATTCGTTTATATGGTTGCCTTATTATTATTATTCTACATTACAATGTTACCAACTGTTAGGTTGTAAGGATAAGATTGTTTGTACAGAAGCGGTAATCATTTTCATTTGTGATTAAATACATTACTGCCTTTTAATCTTTCTCCATTTTTTGTTAACCACAATATGCTCATCATTGTTAAGAATAAAATGAGTACCGCATTTAAGAAAAAAGTTTACCAAAATATAAAAATAGCTATTCCCGATAACAACATTATACATTGACCTTTTGCAACCTTGAGATCCTTTTCATATATTACAACATTAATAAATAATTTAATACAGTTATATGAAAATACTATGTTACAGCTACCGAATTATAAGATATATCGAGACCTTCTTGTTATGGACAAATTAATTTAATTAATCCATAAATAGAAGAGAGAAAGTTACTGTAGTGTGCTATAATACAGCTTGTGTCTTTGATTACAAATCAATATTTTCTCTATAACTGATATTAAGAGAAGATTTGAAAGCACATACTGAGATGCTTAACACTTTTTTTAATTTGCGGTTAATCGTAGAGCTGACACCTGCTGAAATATTTGTTGATTGTTCACTATTTGCTTGTTGTATTTCACCTTTTTAATTTATATCCTTACTCATTTATAGATAATTTAAAGCGATCGTGTACTGCATTTTTTTAAACAACTTTCGTTTCCTTGACTCTTTTCATAGAACTTGTCCAAATTTGTAAAATTTATCATGGATCTTTTAACTGTTGATAGTCTTCATCTTTTCGTTTCGCAGTTTAGCAAGCAAACTTTTGTACAAGCACAAATCTACTGTATGGACTTGTGCATGTACATTCTTGGCCAAAATATTTGCATATTTTGTAACAAATAAGATCATTATTATAAGATGGAATATAAATACACTTAGCGCTGTAAAACTGAGAAATGCCTGTTATAATGAACATCTACATATGTAATTTGTATAATAAAACAGGTTCTATGGACATCATGAACGATATATTAGAATAGCAAACAATTTTATCAGACATCTGTAGAAAAATGTGTAATTCAATATTTAACTTATCACAACAAAACCTTACCAAAACATATAGAATCACAAAATATAACATCAAATTATTACAGATAGCGCCTGTAACCTTATATTACTTCATATTAAACATTAAGTACTTGGCGAGTCCTTCTCGTACTCTAATAACCTCCGTGAGACGACTTGACATGCTGTCGATGAGGTTATTGATGTAATCCACCGTGGTTTCATCGCAACTTGTCACACTAGAAGGCGCTGCAACTCAGCTACAGTAGCTAGTTTAGGATTGTGGTTAGCAATTTTCCCGCTCAAATCTGCCCAACGGTTCTCAATGGAATTACAATCTGGAGACTGCTAGCCACGGCAATCTTGTAACGTCCTCTTGGTGTAGATAATGCTGTACAATACGCTCACTGTGGGCAGTTGCATTGTCATCTTGGAACATAAAGTTATTGCCAAACCTTTCCCTAGAATATGGCAGACGTATTGTCTCCATGTTGTGCCTATAGAAGGCGCTATTGACGTTTTCCTGGAAGATATGAAAAGCAGTTTTTCCACCATAATGAATAGCTGCCCAAACACGTACTGCACCACCTTCTGTGTGTTCCATGTGGGAAAGACAGTCTTCCTTCATCTATTCTCCAGGCAAATGACGAATATAAATCCTACCATCAGCTTTAAGAAGCCGGAAACATGACTCATCTGAAAAGAAGACATGTCGCCAGGGTCCTAACTGTAAGTTTGGCATGCTGTCTTGCCAAAGTAACACAGTGATGGCGGGGAATTCTGGTTAATATCGGTTTGCAGATAGCCCTTCTTGCAAAATAACCTTGTATGGTCAGTCTCCTATTCATTGTTCTCCTGGATACCCTGGAATGAATGTGTTTCTGCCATTCTTGTCGTAAGGTGTTACAAGACTTCTTTCGATCTTGACATGTTAACCTGATCAAACCCGTTCATTTCAGGCAGTTTTTTATCGTATACCATTAGATTTTCCTGGAACAAAGTTTCCTGTAGTCTGATGAGGTTTAAGGATTCTGGATACTGTTCTGGCAATGTCCGTTTGCTTCATACCATCTCTGGACAGTTGAACAATTTGACGCCCTATAATTTCTGGCACGTGACGAAGCATGACTATACACCAAGTACAGAGAAATTGTTTGAACTAAGCATTGATCTGTTTCGAAAAAGATTAAACCAGAATCACACCCCTTTTGTACAAAACAGGTGTGTACGTTTGTTTTGAAAAACAAATGCTCAAAACACCTTATACACCAAGCATGTAGACAATAACGTCAATATAGAACAGTATGCAAACAATTTGGCCAAGACTGTACTAAATATTGAAGCCCAACCATTAACACGTGGCCTTAGTTTAAAACTGTGTCATTTCGTGTTCAAATATGTCAATTTATATTTACAAACATACTAAAAGAACTTTATTACGCCATAAATTTATAATGTATTGTTTTCGTTAGGTCCGGTTAGTGAGAGTATTGATGCTTTTTTAATTTCATACTTTGCAGCACCAGTGTCGGAGAGATAAGCACGAATGCATTTGGAAGACGAAGGCGTGTTTCAACGTGTCTACAAATATTAGGATGGAATCCAACAAGACAAAAACCCAAGCAGGGGGAAAAAAACTCGGTAATCATCGTGAAGAAAGTAAAGCCAAATGTCAAGTTAAGTGGCGCTAAGAGACGAGAGAGTAGTGTGTTGAAATGAGAAATAGGTGTTATTACTTATCCTTCTGGGGGGATAGCTCAAAGGCCAGGTCGAAACGGTGGCGGGCACGACACAGAGTTTGTTTACCTACATCGATAATATGTTTGCACGCTGTATTCAACATTAGCGTCTAATAAATTTGTCTTCGTAACTATACTGACCGGTTCGCGTTAGAAATTTCTTGTTCCAAGTCAGATTGGGCCTTTCGACTCTATAATCACAGTTAAACAGTGTTCATTATCTGTAATTATGTAAATTTATAGCCTGTGCGAGCCGCGCTGTTGCTTCGGCAAAGGAAAATCCAGCACGCCAAGGCTACGAGAGACCCGGGCACATTGCTCATCTTCACTCATGACAGCTTACCATCCCCAGCTCAGAATAGCCAGCACCAAACACTGTTGATCAAAATCTATTGGGATTTCGCCTTATCTAGCGAAGAGGATACACCCATCCTTTTAACTTTACTCATAAGTCGCAAGAGATATGCTTCTAGCCCCAAGTCTCATACCATCTTTTTTCACCTAGCCAATTTTTCACAGACGCACGATTTACAGTTTCTGTCCTATCTATTTTAAGAAATTAATCTAGAAACTCGATGGTTTTAAGTCTCCTAAGAGGTGAATTATCCAATCTTTTAAAGATTAGCTATGCTTAGAACAGATAAATTAACCATATCTCCCCCATGAAGTTGTAGAAAGCTTAGCAGAGAAAGTCTAAAGTAATGAGTGTGAGACTGGGTGGAGTAACCGCGAAAGGCTCGGAGGGAGGAAAAAAAAATGTTATGTAACATGTAAAGATAAAAGGGCTTTGATAACGACGAAGCCTCCAGGATAATAAAATCATAAAACACTTAACGAAAATGTGGCAACAGATAAAAATAAAATATGCGAATATGGAAGAATGAAAGCGCTTATGATATTATGAAAAATGAAATTTGGAGCTGTCATTAATAAGAATGTATGAACCAGTTCATTAGGAACTTATTTTCTAAGGTACCATCTAAACTGATGGTAAATTTAATTGTACTCTCAGAAGCATTATAAACGGTGGGTTGTAATTTATTTCCAAGCCTAATATCAGGCTTTAATGGATTTACACAAAAGCAATGTGGCTGTTCATTAAATACTGTAGTGCGTACTATAAAAATTTGTTTGTGTTAGCTAATAGGGTTATAGTCATTTTTAGTTGAAAAAAATAATTTGTGTTGTAAAAATATTGTTTAATGTGGTTTAAAGAGGGCGCTTTACTTCATCGGCAAAATGGTCAACATACTGGTGATAAAATGCTTGGTAGTCAGAATTAAAAACTGTACATTTTAAATCAGATAATACACATGTTGCGATAACTAACAAATCCACAAAAAAAGGAAAACATTTGTATGATCTTTTAGAAATTTATGCACGAAAAAACATATCACTAGAATTATTTGCTTTGATCTTAACATGATAAAATGAATATCTGATGAAGATGAATAAGGAGTAACACTTAGATAAACAGGTAACACGGATTGTATTTCTATAGGTTGACCTAGCGGGATTTTAAAAAATCAAATAAGTGTTTTTTATTATATATTTTTCAGAGTAAAGAGACTTAACTTATTAATATTTTTCTGGACATTTTCGTCACTGGTCTGTTAAGCATCGACATTTATTTTTCGTCTTTTTACTATTTAAGCTGAGAGCAGCGAGTATTATTATTATTTTACAGTGAAGGTAATGTTATTGATACTAATATCGAACATGTGTGATCTTACTTTGGTGTCTTTTGAAGGCGACAAGAATTAAGTTTGTTTTTTCTTGCCAACAATATAGTTTATACGGAAAATGACATAGATGTATCAAATACGCATATTCTTAGAGTTTGATAGCTTCTGTAGGATATAGAAATTAGTGATATTACAGTAAAAAGTATCTTTGTTCACAGGAAAAAGCTCAAACAATTGGACATCAAAAATACATTTACCTACTAGACTTTTGTAGCTTTTGGAAACAATAATATTTTTTAAGGTAACATATCGTAGTCTGCAGGAAGAAGCCCGGATATCGACAAACATGATCCGAGATTTTGATTGCTTTTAATGCCACTAATATATATATAGCTAATTATGCTGAAGAGCAGTCATCTTGCTTATTAGTAGCACCTTAGTAACCCCTACTTCTGCTTACACCAATATCTAGAAGTTAAAAATAATTATGATTGGTATTTTGTGAGGTTTATTATTATCTATTTATGGATTTGTATTATTTGGCCAGGTGGTTAGGGCGCTTGATTCGCAATCTGAGGGTTGCGGGTTTGAATCCCCATCCCACCAAACATACTCGCCCTTTTAGCCTTGGGGTGATATAATGTGATGGTCAATCCCATTATACGTTGGTAAAAAGAGTAGCCCAAGAGTTGGCGGTGGGTGATGATGATTAGCTGCCTTCCCTCTAGTCTTTCACTGCTAAATTAGAGACGGCTAGCGCATATAGCCCTTGTGTAGTTTTTCACGAAATTCAAAAACAAACTGTTACCTATCACAATTTCGAATGGTCTGAAAACGAGCTAAATGATAATTTAAATTCCGTAGTTAAATAAATGCCGATATGTATCCAATTTATGATATTTGCCAACAAGATTGATACACAAAGTTTCTTTTTTAATACAAATATGTTTTAATATATAAACAACAATACAATTTACGATAACAGTTATTACAAACAATGATTTATATACAAAAATTTTACAAACTTACAAGCAATATAAAATCTTCTTTCTAGTCTGGAACTTCCTTGATGTCTTATCGAGGGTTCACGATGAGCGATAGCTCTGTGAAATTCACTGATCACACGCCGATTTTTCTACCGGTGACGTTAGGTAATGTTATCGTAAAAGTACTAATGTCATTGAAGTTGAATGATTTCTAATGTTAGAAATTTATAAACGTTCCTGGTCAAATATCTAAAGTTTCCTATTATTAAGCGTTAATCACAGTTATAGTTTACAAAGCTTATAGCACACCAATTACAGCAACCCAATAATAGATACTCATTTTTGGCGCGTCGCATTGGTTATATTTATAGGCGCGTGGAGAGTTTCTCGAAATTTCAAATCTATGTAACAATTCTGACACTAGCACTGACAAAGTTGATTCTTACACTCGAGAATCTTCTACAACTTTAGAGAATAGGCGGGAG
>NW_013665639.1:1285878-1338528 GCF_000517525.1 Limulus polyphemus | reverse complement strand
AGTTTCGCAATACATATTTAACAGTATAAGTTATGTACATTTCTAAATAAAAAATAATTTAAGCAAACATCGATATTAAAATAAATATATAATAATAAATCCGTCACAAATGAAACACAATTCTCATGTATAGTTTTTGATTCCTTAACACAAGCGTTGTAAAAAAAAAGCCACTGAGTACTAAAATATTGAAATTTAATTTTCACGATGCTCAACGTTACAAACAGTTCGACTCGCAGCTAAATATTTGATACAACTTCATCTAGAGTTGGAATGTTTTTATTACAAGGTGTATTTTACAGATGAAGGTCTACATTAGAAAAGAAAACAACATATTCCCTTTAACTTGCCCTTATGTATTATTCATTACGTTACCTGTTCACGCTACAGCCCCACAATGGTTATCACTTCCATAACTAAAGCACGAAATGCGCACATCGTTCTCGGCTATAATCAACACCTACTGTTATCACCACTTGTCTAGTGACTTGAATACAGATAACAACATCGGTTACAGAGTTCGTATAAGTCTCCCGCCTTCTGGTGGGGGAGTCTGGCTATTTAAATGTTTATTGATACCGATGTTAATAAAATCAAGAGAATGTTCTTAAAAGTTCACTAATGACTGCATCAGTGTCATCAGGTTTTTCTAAAAGCTGAGAAGAATGTTTGAAAAGTTTGCTAATGTTAGCGCAAAGGATTACTTCAAGATTTTTCTTTTAAGAATTTATACTGTTATAATTTTTACGAAATTCTGAAGGTAGCTTGAAAAATTTGCTAAATATGAAAGTATTTGTCACAGTGTTACTAAACTTAGAGACTTTGTTTCACACATTTTCTGTTGATGATGCACAACGTCACCACTTTTGTAAAAATTGAGGGTTGTTCCAATTGATATTAATATATTTTTCACAAGTTTTACTAAAACTAAGGAATTGTTTCAAAATTTGCTGATAAAAAATATATTTTCAGATGAAAAGAATACATACAAAACCTAATAGGATGGCTTCAAAAGGATAGAAGCCCGGCATGGCCAGGTGTTTAGGGCGCTCGACCCGCAATATGAGGGTCGCGGGTTCGAGTCCCCGTCACACCAAACAGGCTCGCCCTTTCAGCCGTGGGGGCGTTATAAAGTGTCGGTCAATCCCACTATTCGTTGGTAAAAGAGTAGCCCAAGAGTTGGCGATGGGTGGTGATGACTAGCTGCCTTCCCTCTAGTCTTACACTGCTAATTTAGGGACGGCTAGCGCAGATAGCCCTCGTGTAGCTTTGCGCGAAATTCAAAACAAACAATCAAAAGGATAGTGCTCTATATATATATACAAATTACCACAGTTTTACTAAAACAAACTAATGTTTGCAGATATAAATTTTCACCATTGCAGATTTTAATAATAACGCTACTTCTTCTAACGGCTGTTACATATTACAATTTTGAATTGTCTGAAACCGAGCTAAATGATAATTTAAATTCAGTAGTTAACTAAATACCGATATGTATTCAGTTTATGATATATGCCAAGAAGATTGATACATTCAGTTTCTTTTTTAATACAAATATGTTTTAATATGTAAACAACAATACAATTTACAATAACAGTTATTATAAATAGTTATTACACACAATGATTTATATACAAAAGTTTTACAAACTTACAAGCAATATAGAGTCTTCTTTCTAGTCTGGAGCTTTCTTGATGTCTTATCGATGGTTCACGATGAGCCAGTTAATTTCGAATTGATGTAGATACAATTCACTTAATAGGGAGCTAGCTAGCTCTGTGAAATTCACTGATCACACGCCAATTTTTTCCTACCGGTGACGTTAGGTAATGATTTCGTTAAAGTATTAATGACCGATGAGAATCCACTGAAGTTAAATTATAATATTCGGAATATATAAACGTTCCTGGTCAATATATATGAAGTTCTCGATTAATAAGCGTTAATTACACTTATAGCTTACGAAGTTTATACCACGCCAATTACAACAACCCAATAACAGATACTATTTTTATGGCGCGTCGCGTTGGTTATATTTATAGTGGTTTGGAGAGTTTCTCGAAATTTCAATTTTTCGTAACAATACTGACGCTAACACTAGCGTTTACGTCGACACATATATTGTTGATTCTTACACTCGAAAATCTTCTACAACTTTAGAGAATAGGCGGGAATTTTGCAATACATATTTAACAGTATATATATTATGCATATTTCTAAATATAAACTTAATTATACAAACATCGATATTAATATAAATGTATGATAATAAGTCCGTCACAGGGCCAATTTAAATTTATTCTGTTAGCAGTTTAATTTAAAAAATAAAGGATTAATACGTATCAACTGTGTTATGCGTGTATAATATTAATATATATATATATACACATTGTTTCTTTGTATCAAAAACTTTCAAATGTCGTGTGCTTTAATTAACCAAACTTGCAGAATAAATTTTTAGAGAAAGAAAGGGGTAATTTACTTTGTACATTGCGGTTTAGAATTTATATGATTCAGACAACCTTTAGATGTTTGCTGTGTAGATTTCCATTGCAGGTTATATTGTTAATATATGTGACTTAGAAATTCTAACCAGGTGGTACACTTTCTTTAACATTAACTTTTTAACTATTCTATAGAAAAAAGGAATATTAATAAGTTTTACTTTTATTTTAAAGTTGAAGCTACTCAGTAATAAGAAAATATAAAAAATAAGACTATACGTTTTCTGCAAAATTTATGCCGATTGTATAAACACAATGTTTTTTTATTATCCTTGTAAACTTATTTTGTTTAAGTTCCTCGGCTGAAAAATAGAATAAAGAGAATTTCACATACATATAAATAGTTTGTAAGACTTGATTCTTCAAATTGAAAAGTCAGCCATGACGTGGTTTATTGCAGGAAGATTTGACGGTACGAGAATATAATTGTTTCAGATCAAAAAACTGATAAACGCAGAAAATAATGATTCTTGAGCTGAAATCAACATTTGTAAAATCTCATTTGCTGGATCTTAATCTTTTGAGTTAATATTTTCAATAATTTATTTTTCATATAAATCAAGTTCATTCGTTTTTCACATATTCAAAGTAGTGTCCAATTTGATATTTATATAAGTTTTCTGGTTATGGGCGCAGCTATTACTCTCGAGCTAAGAAAAAACAAACCTGCCAGTCGAGATCCTTATCACGCTCTAGAAGTATATTTTTTTCCTGAGTAAGCTAGTGCATTTTTGCTGATAAGTAACTGAATATTTTTTTATTTATTTCCAACACTACGTAACTTCAAGTGCAAAGTACTAATAAAAAAGAGAGTGTTACATCTGCTACATCTTCTTTAGACAATGGGCATATAAAAATAATTCGAGGTTATCTAAGAACAACACAAGCATGAAAAACAACAACCACAAATGATCAATAAGAATTTCGAAAAAGTGAAGTAAAGGAAGGTTCTAGTTAAGTGGGGATTGGGCTGAAAGATGACTTAAAATAAGTTAACTTAAAATTCTTCTCGAGGGAGTTTTTTTTATCTCTATCATTGACATGGGCACGTATATGTTTCTTTCTTGAGCATGACCATGGAAGGTAGAAATTTGTACCACCATAAAGAAAGGGTACTCCCCTTCAAACTTCTCAAAGTTTACCAGTGTAAAGTTTTCGATAAGTAATGAAATATAATGTCTTTTTGTTATTTAAAAATAAACCTTGCACTGGAAAGGTTGTTTATCTGTCAACTTTTAAGGGAAATTGTTAGGTATATTAACTTACAGTTAGGTCTGTTGATTGTGCAAGGCGAAAATTAAGAAAAAGAAGAAGAAGAAAAAAAAAAGAGGTCATTTGAAGCCGCAAGTTTAGGGGAGCATTAGGTTGGAGATGAACTGGGGGAATTAATTATTAATGCCTGAATGCCCGATCTGGAAGAAACATTATACTGGAGTAAAAATTTCGTACACTTATGATATTTAGTACAAAATCGAAATTTTAATAACATTCTAGCTTTAAATACCAAGAGAATTATTTATTTATTTTAGATAGTAATATATAGTAGTATAGAGATGATAAAGGTTCTCGATCGAGGGAAATATTTTAGTTGTATACCATCACTTTAGGGTGTGATGATTAACATACTATGTCATCTAATATGGATCCCTGATGATATAGGATGTTCTGATTAACATCATGTGTCATCCAATAAGGATCCTTGATCTGAAGAAATATTGTGTGTGTGTAAAATCATTCTAAGTTTAATTATGATATAACTAATGAAATACATTAATAAAGTTATTAGTATATCAAAAAATGTGTTCAAAGAATTAAAAACAACCAAAAAATGTTTAATAGAAGAACATAAAAGCTCCCCAGTGACTCAGCGATAAATCTGAAGGTTTATAACGCTAAAAACCGGATTTCGATACTCGTGATGGACACCTTACCGATAACCCATTGTGTAGCTTTTTGCTTAAAAACAGACAAACTAAAATAACATAAAACGTCACGACCACGTTGCGAAATGTTGTTATAGCTTATGTCCTTTATATACCTCGTTTTATTTGTTTCTAATTCTTATGTGGTTTAATGTCGAGGTATCTTTATTGTTTTCACCACCAATTGAATATTGCCTCTGTGCTTGTTTGCACCAACCTGTTTGACAATATCAACTTCTAGGGTTGCTGGCCCTATTTTCCCATTCGAATATTTAAAATTGTATTTTCGGAATACTTTTATGTTATTGATGGAACTAGGAAAACTTCCTTTTGTTTGTTTCTCTCCCATCTTTTTGTTTTTATCTTTGTTTAGAATTCGGCTTAATTGGGTTTTGCACAGCAAAGTTGTCTTAAGTGAGCTTATTCTGGTCTTCTTTGCACATAACTCTTTACTGTACTCAGTACTGACCAAGATGTTGTAAAGTTAAAGCGTGTAGAAAAAAAAACTCATAAAAAACACTGTGATAATTCCGCTAAGTCTCTATCACAATGTCAAAATTATACAAATTCTAGTCATGATTTTATGCATGTGGACTATCTTAGAACATATGACATGAAACCATTTCTAAGGGAACTAAAAAAATGATGCAGGAGGTGTATGATGGTTGCAAAAACTGTTATGAAGTGTTCACAGCAGCTTCCAAAACCTAACCGACTTTGAACTTTAGATGCACTGTGTGGAGATTCAGTTTCTTGATTGCCTCTAACCTTTTAAAGATCGGGAGAGGTTGCTACTTTTTAGTATATATGTACCAAAAGATTTATTAAACTTAACCTTTTCTTACTGAATGATTAAATTGTTCCCCAACAGTCTTTAAAAGACTGTCCTGAGATTTTTGTCATAAAAGTCTTAGTCAGTACCATGTACTTAAATGCCGTCACTAAAACGTAGTGTATGGTGTTTGAAAACTTCTTGCAGTTGATCATATTCCAATGTTTAGTCTGGTGTGCCTTCCGAGACCTAGATGAGCAAAGAACGTAGTAGTGTACCGACTCTTTGGTGGTAGTTTTAACTGGTGATATCCTGCTTTCGTATCTAATTTAGAAAAGTCTCGAGTTCCATTCAAACATTGCATTATGTCATTAATCGTTGGAGTGATATGTTGTTCTTTTTCAATGTCTTGATTGGGTTCTCATGTGCAAGCATACTTTGTTTTTGCCTGGATTGTTAGGTTTTGGGAGTAACTACTATTAGTGTAACCCATAAAGATGGTATGTCAACCTGTTATGTATTTCTTTGACTTTCTAGTGAAGTTAGCTCTTCTTCTATCTGTTTTATAATGTTAACTAGAAGTTAACTATGAGATTGAACTCATGTGTTACGCTTTTGTTTATGTTTAACTTGAAAGACTTTGAGTTTACCTATTCCAGAGAAAATATCTGAATATCAGTTCATCAAATCTACTGTATCCTGTCTTATAGGCTTTCCTTGCTGGGAGGATACAATGCCTATAGTCAGCAGCCCTAGAGCAGATACAGTTGCAAAACTCCAACACAACCCATGCTGGCCGTTAATAGCATGAAATGTGACGTCATAGTTTCTGTTTTTGCACTGTACCTTCACTTTAGAGGATCCTGCTAGTGGTATTGGATTGGTTTAATCAAGCACATGCACTTTTATTGCTGACTTTTAAAGTACGGAGCGTAGATGTAAGTTGTTATAACGATGTTAACTATTGTTCCAATGTCCAGTAAGACTTGTATATAGGTTTTTAGCACTGTGATTTCTGTACAGGGTGTTTTCTTCTTCCTGTTATTCACAGAGAAGATACATTCTATGCAAACTGCTTGTTGTTCTGATACTTCTTGTCTCTTTCTATGTCTAAGAGCTTAGTAAGAGTGAGTTGGACTTTTAGTAAAACTCTACATTTCAGCTGTGTTTAGATGCAACTTTGGATAATTTAGGATTTCATTACTAATGTCTTGAAATTCACACCAGTGTGTCAAATCTTGTATGAAACTGGTCAACTGTCTCACCTACTAATTTATAAGCTTCTCAAAACCTATAGACCTTAAACTTTTTTTTATAGTGAAGTGTTTATTCACCTCGGCTATACTATATCATAATTGTTGTTACTGTCCATGTATAGTAGTGTTTCAACAATGCCATGTACTGCTGGTCCTGCTCAAGGCAATAGTATGCCATATTTTCTTCTATTACCTTAAATGTCTAAGGATATTAGGGACTTTTTAAGCGACTTATCCAATTTATCTATTATGGCCCTAATGATGGAGGATATGAGTCCATTTCAAATGATGTAACAGATATGAATGATTGACCATTTTAATGCCTGAAATTCTCAACCTGGTTAACATATAATAATTTTTATATTTTATGCTCTGGTTCTTTCTGCCTTTTTTCATTTGTCGCCAGTGGTAATGTCTTCGTGGCTTCTTACAATGAATTAGAGACACGAGATACAAGGGGTTCATTTACATACTTGTTTCTCTAAAATAGATGCTTCACAGTTATTTCAAGTCTTTCGTAACATTTGAAGAATGCAAGCTATACCCAGATAACATGCATAGTAAGATACATACAAACTCTTTGGTTGTAATCTGAAACTATACACCTAAGTACTACACCACCAGCCACTATCTTCATCTAGTCAATAAACATGTAATCCACGTGCAGGTAGGACCAAAAGCTGGAAATCCCAATAAAGCCGCATCGAGCTTTCAGTAAATGAAGAGGCAGATGATGATTATCTAGTTTCACTGCCTCATGTCTCAAGCAGTGAAATGAATCAGATAAATCAACCAACGTTCCACAGAATGACGAAAAAAGACCTGGGCTGATTCCTTAAGCATAGATATTCCAAACAGTATTCCAGCAACAGTTGGTTAACCTTTATGGAATGGCAGTGAACGCTGTTAGGCACTGAGATACAGAGAAGCTTGTGACACATCTAAGGAGAAGCCATTGCCCATTTGATATTCTAAAACCCGACTTATAAGTTTCAAAGTATGTTTAAGAGGTATGTTTGACCACTTATCTATAGCATCTGCACTTTTAAATCGTGGCAAAGTAAAAGATAGGACAGCTTTCACACATAGTCAGGAAGTACCACACCATATAGACTGAAATGGATTTGTAGCCCTAGTTCTGAATTCTGTCTAAGTTATTACAGTTACGCGAGTTTGCATTACATATTGAGGCTGATGAAAGTAGGGTAGGAAATATAAATAACATGTTTACCAATGTGAACGCTTATGTGTTCAAGGGATGAAACTTACGACTATTAGGTGAAATACCACTACGAAGAATAAGATCCTTAAATGAATTTTCTGCTAGACCTGCCACACGAGTTCTTTCATGTTTTTGTCATTTTCAAACTATAATATCTGTAATAATTACCTAGATTTATCTTATATCAATATATAAAAATTTCACTTGAAAAAATTCTTACCAATCTTGTTTAGAGAATTTTACTTTTCATTTTGATCTAAGTTTAAAGGGCAGTGATGGTGATTTTAGAAGAATTAAATTTTTTATATAATAGTGTGAAAATTTATTTGGAAATCTCATTTAATTAATTTAAAATTTAAAGAGAAAAGCAACGCATAACCACAAGTAATTAAGTGCAGTAGCTGTATTAAGAGTTTTTCAAGATGTCTAATATAAATACAATGTGGTGCAACATTGTCACACATGATTGCCTTTAGTTCCTAAACTAATCATCATTGAAAAAAAATTTGAGATTTTCACATTTTCTCTTTCTCTTGCTTGTATATAAGAGATGTTTTTTTTTAAAGTCGTCGAATACAGCTAATATAATGGGACATTACCATTAAAATTCTAAAACAGAGAGGATTAACACCCTTTGACAGGCTCAGAATCAAATCTTTAAATGGTGCTTTTTGACGTTTAAGAAAAATTGATAAAATCCTCGGTCGTTCACAAAGCACTGTATAGTACACATTAGACAGATACAAGAAAAACCAAGTCTTAACATCAGACAAGACAGGAGAGGGAGAAAACACTTCACTGAAAAAGATGTTAGATATTTAAAAACAATTTTCCTGTATAAAACCGAAGGAAAACTTCGAGAAACCTTGGTTATGGCATTAACTTGCACAGATAATCTTTCAAGAACATTTCAGAAATGTGGCTTTTGGGGGAAGAGTAGCAGCAAGGAAGCCCTTATTGTGCAAATAGAGCATAGGAAAAGAGACTAGCTTTTACACAAGAACATAAACCCTGGTCTTTGAACAGTACAGTATCACAAGATTCATTGGACAGACGAGACTAAATTTGAACAGTTTGGTTCTAAATGGCACATAAATGTTTACCGAAGAGTTAATGAGAGGTTGCAGACGGAGTACATTGGGTCAAGAGTCAGCCATGCAGGAGGTTCTGTGGTAGGTTGGGGTGCAATATCTAAGAATGGCGTTGGACATATTCACAAAACTTATGTAATCATAGATTAGCATAAAAACTAAAGCATATTAGTCTAACGTGCTATACTGTCTGTAAATAGGATGATATGGCAGAAATTATTTCAAAAGATAATAACCCCAAATGTGATTACGAAAAATGTCGAACATAAAATCTGATAGATAGCCAGCAAAATTAATGGTTATCATAAAGTCCAGACTTTAAGTCCATACAACAAACGTGTGTTTTTTGCTGGATTCCATGCTTGGCAAATGTACCAACTGTACTAAAGAAAACCCGTCAAGAAAAATGAAATCAAATTACACCAGAGACTTTGAGAAAATAATTAGACACAATGTAAACAAAGATTAAATACTAGCATTAAAGAAACTTAAAGACATAATTTAATAATAATTTCCGTAAAATTTATTTGCAATAATTGCAAGTTAATTTCTGTAGCATATAAGTACATGCTCCGTGTGTAAAGCTCATAAAATGACAATTGTTGAAGTGTAATTACAAATAAATATTTATAGTAGCTCAATAACTATTTTGTGTGTAAAGCTAATTAAATGACAGTTGTTAAAGTGCTCTAATAAATTTGCACTCCACTGAATTTTTAGCTTACGTTAGATGATGATGTGCCCCCCTCAGTGGTTCAGCGTTAAGTCTATATGCTTATAACGCTCAAAACCGGGTTTCGATACCCGTGATGTACACAGAACAGGTAGCCCATTGTGCTGCTTTGCGATTAACAACAAACAAACAAAAGTCATACCTGGCATTAGTGTATCAATGAGACATTTTTTTCAGTTTAAAATCTTGTACGTATGCATATGCTTATGAGTATAAATTAATAATTATGTTTTACTTAATAAATACAGGAATGGAAATATTTTGTTATACTTATATTGTATTTTGTGTTACTTTTCCGTGGGTTAAGTAAGTATTTTAATTACAGAAAAGTTTGGCCTGTAAGGTTCACAATTATGAACAGGAACAATAGGTTAAGAGTACCTGCAGGCAGTAGATAATTATTTGTAGTCTACACCTTACAGTAAAGCTACAGATGTAATCCTTGAGATAATTGAGCAGAAACTAAGTTCAAACCTTTAATATGTGATAGACAGTCTACTTACCGTACCCACCCTTTATTATTTACTTTCAAAAATACCCATAAGTCAAGTGTTATTTCTAGACTGTAATTCTCTGTAACAGTTGAGATTTGACCACTGTGAACCTGTGCCTGGAAATAGCAACGTTTCGTTGGATATTGCCATTCTGCAAGCTGTAACTGTATTTACATGGTATTATTTAGTTGTACT
Source organism: Limulus polyphemus (assembly GCF_000517525.1). NCBI lineage: Eukaryota > Metazoa > Arthropoda > Merostomata > Xiphosura > Limulidae > Limulus > Limulus polyphemus. The sequence continues at coordinate 1,328,336 of NW_013665639.1, read as the reverse complement.
TTCTTGGAAGTTGGTATCTTCGTTGGTTGTTAGTTTTACTTTTTTTATGGGTGAAGAAGAGTGAGTATCTTGCAACGTTTTAATGATAGATATAGCCTATTGGTTAGCATGCTCGACTGTGGATGAAAACCTCCAAGGTTTGAGCCATGACATGCTACTGTATTTGGACTGCTCTTTGAACTGTGGGATGATTTTAAGTGTGACAGTCAATTCCATTATTCGGTTATGGGGAGATTCTGATTAATTGCCCTCCCTCTGGTAAGCAGTTCTAAATTAGACATAATTATATTTGATTCTGATATGAACTTTTACAACATGTGTCACCTAATTATCATTGAGGTTGAAAATACGAATCTCAACATTGCATATTGTTTGTGAAAACTGAAGAAGTGTTTGTGCCTTTGTATTTGGATCTTTCTCAATTTTTAGCAGCTTTTGACCAGTTAAGCTCACTATTGGTTGTATTATGGTCATTATTTTACAGTAAGTTTAAGTATTTTAGTCTTGTAACATTAAGTAATAGTGTGTAATTGTATGGTAATGTTTGTAAAGTAACCGATAGCAAAATAGCCATTCTAATAAACAAATTTCTTTACTTATGTAAATGTAATTTATTTACAGTGGATAAACTCGCTCTGCTGTTGTCAGCCAACGTTTACTTGTATCGGTGGCAATGATTTTTTTAGTTATGAGTGAATTAATTTCTCTGACACTTTTGGCCTATTTGACCTAGGTTAGCAACAGGGAACACCCAATTGCTGCTGTTATTTGTCGCTGTAGTGACAGTTATCTTTGTTTGTGATATTGGCAAGTGCCACATGTACCATGACATCATGAACTGCGCTCCTGACCGGTTAAATGTTGGCCATTTCCTTCTTTCTAAGTGGATATATGAACTCTATTTCATGTCCCAAGGTCATCATTTTTCCATAACCAGCGACTTGAGAGTAGAAACAAATACCAGAAACATGTCTATCCACATGCACATGATATAAAGTTATCTGGATCTATTGCCGATGAAAACTCCCTATGGAGAAGGAAGAGAACCTTTTCCTAGCTTTTCTTAATGTTGGTGTAATTCTCAAAGTTTGGACACGGCTTTAAAGACAAGAAAACAAGAACTCATAGTCTCCTCACTTGAATAACCACTATTACAGATATCAGAACAGCAATGCAGGGATATAGACTGCTGTGTTCCTAGATATACCAGGAGATGTAAGAAATTGGCAGAAAAGATGGGCTCACCTGATATTTAGGCTTAAGAAGTGGTACGCACTACGACCAAGTGGGTTGACTTCAGAAAAAGCCATAACCCTTCAAACAATCCCTTTCAACACAACAGGGAATATAAATAGGACCACTGCCAACGCCATGGGTCAACTCATCATCGTCTGAAAGTCGTATACATCTTAGGCATCTTGTTGGGCACTTGGTTCTCGTCTCAAAAATGTTCCATTGGACATCAACCTTTAGGATATCATCAAATAACAGTGTTATTGCGAAGCCAGAACCTCCACGTGTATGGAATGTTATGTGTATTTTTGTTCAGCAGGATTTTAATTAGTTTTTGTATTATTTGTTATGAAGTTTTAGCCATGCTTGGACATATTCACTATATTTGATGTTACATGCCATGCTTTGACTGAAGGTAAGGTTTAATTATTTTACTTTAAGCTTTCCTTTTAGTAATTTGAGTCATGTTTATATATATTAATTATTCTTTATTTCAATTGTAGTATTATTATTTTGAATTGTGACTTATTTGTTCGATATGTACCAAGTTTGTGCATTTTTTTATTTAATGTATAGCTTATATTTTGTTTGATTTTGGCTTTCAATTAATTATTTAGTACCTATTATAATATTGTACTTTTGTACTTCATTTTACGTTTTGCTCTCGAGTATCTGGGTGATAAGTAAAATGCCCGGTATTCTTATTTGCATTGTTGTTTATGTTTTGTTTATTTACCTCTTGCCATTCAAGTATTTCTACATCAATGAGGACAACAGGGTATAATAGTTTAACAAGATAAGGCTTCCAGTCATACCTACCATCCAACCGTTGCATACTGGAGAATGAAACAGGTATTTGTACTTTCCAAACAAAGACACGCCAGCCAAGTTTCTAGATGTAGTGCTTACTGATTTCTATGTGATTGTACTGTTGAAATGAGCACTAGGATTCCGTAATATTCACACACTAGATGGCTTATAAAAAGTCTACAGTAATGAGGGGTGTACTTTAGAAATGACAGCCTTACTTTGAACCTTAAGGTTTGATATCGTTCCTGATAACCGTTAATTCTAAACTACTTGTGCGTTTCTATTGTACTATTTAGCAACGATAAATTGGAAATTAACCTTCTAGCGTTGATGGCCCGTGGTTTCATTGGGAATATAGATTGCAAATTTTTATATGATTTGTGGATACTAGAGACAGTTCCTTTTATCGTTTCTCTGTTATCTGTATGTCTTGGACTTTGCTTAGATTTCGGTGTTAATTTACTAGTAAGTTTGTCAGAGCAAAATTTTGTTAATTAAGTTTTCCTGGTGTATGTGTGTGTGTGTATAATAAATCACAGACGGAGAAGGTGGTTTAATAAACATAGTTTTTATTTATACTAAACTTTCGTGATATACACCGCTCTTTTATTTCTTCGCGTTTAGCAACTTGAATCTGGATATATTTCTTAAATTTATCCTTTTCACGGCCCCAAGTTCCACACCACGCGAATAAGGTGTTTGTATTTCAACTTCGGTTATTCGTCTGTCAGCTTCAAGTGAATCCATTCGAGTACGAATATTTGTGAGATAAGCTAATTAATACGTGCTTCTTTGAATAAACTGAAGTTGAAAGACGCCGATTTGGGTGTTTTTTGTTTATAACCAAGTAATGTCAAAACGTAAGAAAAGAATTCTAAACAAAAGAAACAAACTAAAAAACAAGTTAATTTATCAAAGTTACTGTCCAAGAATATGTTGGAACAGCGTTGTACTTTTCATTCCTAAACAGAGAGAACTTTGTTAACCATTAGTAGATATTGTTATAGCTGAGACGAAATACAATAAAACTGGTTTTTACAAACCTAAGGTATGGAAATGTTTCAATTTACATGGTTTCGCTACCATAAACTTTCGAGAATGAAAACCTTCATGAAACATTCATTGAACTAGTCTTGAGCAAAACGCTTTAAGAGGTAAGAAATATAGTATTATATATATATATAGTTTCAAACATGAATATTGGAAAATCCTATTCTATTGGGCTAAGAGAGGATTTGTTCTTTACTTTTATGACTTGAGACAAACTCTTAATCCTTTTCCACAGCATGTGAGTCTACGAAAGTAATCCTGAATACTATGCATTAATCATTTAGATATTTCAGGATATAAAAAAACTATACAACTATCACTATTTGTTGTATTACATGGAGGGGATTTGATCTCGATATGATATGATTTTGGAGTATAAAATGTAAAACACTAAGACAATGAGAAGCCAAAGATTCTGTGAACTTTCGAGAAAAAGCCGGTATCATTCGGGAATTGCTGTAATTCTCATGAGAGGGCGCAACCGTCTTTGCATCTTTTCTGAGAGGACCCATATGAGTTAGTTACGTTGTCGTTGTTGTACTAGGACTTCAGCAGGTAGGGTATTTTTCTACGTAATGACACGCTTACCATATCATAGATATTCTTTATTTGTTCCCTCTAATCGAATAATGATACAACTAACGCGTGAGGTTTGCAGCTAAGGGTCGTAGTATGGCACGTTACTGCGTGCGGGAAAGTAGAAACTAGCGACTCTTCTTGGAGCCCGTACAGTTGGCCTGATCACCATACCCTTCAATTTGGTCGTCTGCCAGTTAGTGACAAGAGAGGCTGCTAGTTGGCACTCATGTTGATTCCCGTGCCGAGGTTGGCATGCAAATTATAGGTGGTGTTTAAGGTTGAGGGTATAGATGGCCAGGATCCCGACGTTATGTTGAGCTGTCTTGGTAATGATGGGGTAAAAATGATGTTTCAACACTTTTTTTTTTATCAAAGCCATAACAAATATACAAAGCGGGTGCCTTTGTATTTTTCCTTGATGCATAGTTCATCCTTTTAGCAGTGTTGCTACATGATTTTCGCCTATTATGTCTGAAAAGGCTTGTATGCACCAGTACAATTCGTGCACTAATCATTTGTTTTACCCCTCTTATTTGCTTACTCGTAAGATCAAGAGGAGAAGAGTGAAAAACACAAAACACAATTTAACAGACCAGATCTTGTAATATTTGACACCTTCGAGATTTAAGTTTCTTCAATAAAGAAATGTCTGCGCTCGCAGTAGTCTAACTTACGAGTATATATTTACATCTTCAGTGTTCATTTTATTTAAGTACTAATATTTTATTATGTAAATGGTAAGGGTTAATTAAAAATACCAAACACAGAGGTGATATATATAAGCAAAAAGAAAAAAAACAACATTTGTTGCACATTACATATACTTAATCAGTTATATGATTAAAGCAATATATAGGCAGGGACTTAAAATATCACGGAATTTCTACGACTAAGGGATATCCAAAGTGATTTACTTTCAAAATAACATTGTGTCATTATCCGTGGGAAACTCTAACCTAAGATTTGTGTCACTAATTTCAACTTAGAAACACGTGATTGCACGAAGCCTTTTGAGCTAATTCTAGTGAAAGAACTTCAAGACATTTTATTTAATATGGTTTAACAGTTTCTTCTACTCGGCTTGGACTTATATTCTAAGGTATTCCGTTCAAGTAAGAAAGTTCTATAATTAGAGATAGGACATTTGGAAAGGAGAGTTCCTATTAGCACTATGAGAGGCTAACTTCAAATTTATCTCATTTTTGACTCACTTACGTTTTAAGCAAATTAATTGGACATTAACTATTTAAACATGATACTGGTGTGAAAACAATACAAAAAAAGACTAAAGCGAAAGTATTGTTAGTTTTTTTTGTACACGTAAGAAAACTCGGTAAAATCCATTACTGAGATGGGACGAACTGTTTGCAACACGTGACGGTCAATCCCAATATTCGTTGGTACAAAAGTGGCCCAAGAGTTGGTGATGGGTGGTGTTGAGTAACTGACTAACTGCCTTCTCTTTAGTCTGTCACTGCTAAATTAGGGACGGCTAGCGTAGATAGCCCCTCGTGTGGCTTTGCGCGAAATTCAAAACAAACCAATCTCTTCTGAGAAAACCTAAAATAGAGATAAAATTCATAGAGTTTACTAAAAGTCTGTTAAAAGAAGTCTCGAATAAAACATTAATAAGATTGAAGAAATTAGTATGTTTTATATTAACTTTTTAATTTACCATAACTTGTTGTGTATAATACAAAGCGGTAAATCTTTTCCTGACTTGCAGTTCTAAAACATTGTCAGCGATAAGTTTACGGACTTACAACGCTAAAATCCAAGGTTTGATTCCTCATTATGGATAGAGCACAAACAAAAACAAATAAATCTAGAAAAACAAAGTGTAGTTCTATACAGAAAAAACAACAACAATTAATAGTGTATTTCTTTACTGATCGTTAGATCTAAACTTTGAACGTTAAATGACACACAACTATATGTTCAACACAATTACTAATATTGAGTCAAAATGGCTTGTGCTTGCTGCTGGTCTTATTTCCGTACGTGTCGCTTCCAACGTCTGCATGAGTTCCTTTCTCGGGAAAACACTGCGGAAATACTTTTATTCTGTCTGTGATTCGGTGACTTCTCGAGCCAAAATAGAAGGGCGTGCCTTGGGTCCCACATGTACAAAGTGGGCATGTTGTAGTGGATAACAAGGTAGAGATTCTCTATGTTCAAATGCATACTCGACCTGTCTGTGGTCTTGAGGATGTTGCTGGAACTGATCAGACACTCAACGTCTGCACTGTGTGCAAGAACGCAAGAGCATTGTTGACTGTCATGTAGTGTTCAGATTCAGCAAGCAGGAGCACCACATCTCGAAGAAGCTTCTTTTAGACTGTGACTACTATGTCTTGATGTCACACTAAATAAGTACTTTTTGTGACTGTTATGCCTTAGTGTCACACCCATTATGTGCGTCGCGCCGTTTCAAGCTATTATGTCTCAATCTCACAATCAGTATCTACGTTACCATATTAGCTCACTATACTTCAGTCCAAACTTCTCTAGATCTAAATCAGAACAAATAATTGCATGCATGAATTTGAGATCTACGTCAGATTTCAAAATGGTGAAGGGCTTGATGGTGGACAAGCGATTTTTATCGACAGAGAATCTCCGTGTGAGACACTCTATAAGTGAATCAATAATTTCGTTTTTGACCGTGGAGCTGTCCCATCTTTCTGTGACAAACTTTGCTCCGTTTGCTCTTGCATTGTAGGAATCCAACCTCCTAAAAGTGGTATCTCCTTCAATGAACTAAGTTTTTAGCTGCAATTGGGATGTCAGCCAATCAACGTCCAGGATGATTACAGAGTCAGTTTGGAGTTACGGTTGATATGGAGAAAATCAAAAAGTGTTTCAATCACAAATGTCAGTGATTCGAGGTTGCCTATGCTTTTCTTCGAAGTTCTGTAAGAACAGGCCTAATGTATGCTAGGAAGACAAACCTGCATTGAGGAGATCGGAGGTGAATTTGATATCTCAGTTTGAAAATCCTCAGTAGTTTCAACAAGTGGAGACTGTTGTGAACAGCTAAAAGCCGGAGCTCACGGAAAGGAGTCCGAATTTATTGAAGAAAGAGTGCATCCCAATTACTATTGAAAAATATGACTAATCTGTGCAACTATATCATTAACTAACTGCCAAACCATGGTGGACTTATGCACGGAACGCCAACTCTTCAAGAGGTGCTCCAGCTCTGTATCTAATTTGTCTGTCTGCATGTGTACCATTATCGTCCACAGACCGCCATTTTTTCTAGTGTTGGCGTTTGTTCCATCTGTGACAAGTGAGAACACCTCCGTGAAGATTTTCATGAAGTCCTGCTCTCTTATTGTGTTTAAGCACGTCAACTCTATGGCAACATACAAGCCCATTACACTCTATTCTGCGGGTTCAGCAATGCCTAGATAGTATTGTTTTTCCCATCCTATCTTTGTCACTACCTTCATCATTACATAGACTTTGTTGACTTGAGCCCTGTCAATGCTGCCATCATAGCATTAAGCACAAAGCTACACAATGGGCTATCTGTGCTCTGCCCACCACGGGTATCGAAACCCGGATTCTAGCGTTGTAAGTCCGACACCAAAATATAAATAGATTATGAGCAGTCACTCGTCGCAATAACATCTAGGTGCGACGATAAAAAATGCATTCACATTAGTCGTAGCAACGTTTATATAATCAAAATTATGTCGCTTTTTTAAAAATCTGACGAACGAAATGGACGTTCGAAAAAAGAGCAACACGTGTAAAATAAGTCACCGTAAGCTGATTTAAATATGTAAAAAGTGGACCATTGTACAAATATGAAAACAGCTGATATCAAATCCAGATTAGTTGAACATATGTATAGTTTTACTGTTTGTTGCTTAGAAAATTAAGAACTATATATAATGATGCATACTAAGTTCAAAAACTAAACAGTTCAACTGTAACTTAAATCGGTTTAAAGAAGGTTGACCACGAATTTCATTGCGATTTTCTTCATTTTCAATGTGAAATAGTTTATTTCTAATTTTATTTTGTCTCATAATATATCACATAGGTGTCTTTAAGTTCAACTTTAAAATAAATTCATGAAAGTCAAAATTAAGTCTAGACTATTCACGAAGTAAAAGTAACTTTTGCTAGTTATTAATTGACATCTCGAATTATGTTCCAAGGTAAATATTATTTTCACGTTTTGAATTAGATAAAACAATGACACTAAATATCTACGTCTTTTGTTTTTTTAAACACCTTTACTGACTGTGTCAATTTTTTGAATAAATGGAAAACTTCTGGAATGATTATCTTACTACCTTTAATCAGGGAACGGTTTTACGATGTTTGCAGTTCTTTAGTATTCTATGTAAGTGTCATTTAGTCTCATAAAAATGATTTACTGTCTATAAAATATAGATAATTTCCAGAAATTAAAACGAACTTGTTTTGAGAAAATTGCTTTACTATTCAGCCGTTGTGTCTTGAAATGGTTGCGTGCATTATTTTCCGAACCATTTTTTTTTCCAGTTTACTTCAAAGATCAGTGTATCTAATAATTCAGTAGCAGGCTGAGAAAACACGAGGCACCTCGAGGAAGTGAATTAAACCATATCATTGAAATATTTCAATTAATATACTATTTAAAAAAGTGATAAAAAAGTGATATGGAGTTTCTAGTTCACCACACTTTGATAAATGTAACTCAGTAATGATTTTAAGGTAAATTGCTAGAAAAACGGAATGTAAATTAAGTTTTATAGCACATGAATCAGTGATGCAATGTGAGTAATGTCAAGTCACGTGGCTCTAAAATCAAAAGTATGCAAAATTCATGAATAAAGTTTTGGAGACTTGTTCTAGAGAGGCATTGTGTTCAGGCAAATGAAAACGATTTGTCATTTTTAATTCTGAAGAAGAGCGATAAGCATGCATATTTTATATATATAATGAGTAACTTAGGTAAACAGAACAGACTACAGTAGTTTTGTTTCTTATTTTCCTTGTTTATTTTAGCTTCAAAATCAACGTTTTATTTGATAATACATTGAAATGAAAGTTAGTATTGTATTGATTTATCATATGGTGTAGTTTTGTTCAGGGTTTATCATGGCAAGCTACAAATTACGTACCTGAAAGAAAAAGTGAAAAAAAGTAAAATTATTGACCATAGCATAACAGAATAAAAGTAAAACTTTCATTGATCTTGTCGAATAAAATCAGGTAATGAATTGTGGGAACTAATGCATGACAAACATCGTGAAATATATAGTATTGTTGAGAAATCTGAAAGTTTAGTATATATTTTATCTGCGTAACTATAAGCCATACTTTTCTGTCTGTTATCTGCATCAGATATGCCATAAAGGTAAGATGAATCTGGCTTTGACATAAAGTGTATGGTAAAGTCTACTTCTGAACCATATTGTTTGAAATAATACATTGATTGAATATAACGTATGAACGACCAACAGAATTGGTAGTTTGATGGACTTAATTTATTATTTTGTATAATTTGCTAATAAATCGAAGCAGGATAAATGATTAAACTAACTATTGATTTTGGTTGAACATATATTAATCATGCAACTTTTTAAGGAGTGTTCGTGTATTTGAAAGTTGGTTTATTTCCACAACTTATAAAAAGGTGTTTGAGTCAAACCTAAGAAACAAAAAAATCAATACATCATTTAGGTTACTGAAGGGTACACGAAATTTATAACTATTTCTGTACGCTGATTGCATTGTTTTAATGCTTCCTTAGCTTTTCAGCTGGTGGAATTTTTATAGTCTTCTTAAGCCCAATTTCTGCAACTAATCTTACATCTAGTCTGACAGCAGCTTTTTGCAATATTTATTAGCTCGACAATATATAAATATATCATCATGATGGATAAATGTTACCTTAACATAAATAAAAGAAATGAACCGAATATTTTAGTAGTGTATTTAGAAATGGCCAGGTGCACTAGTGGAGAAGAAGGGATCAAAAGGTATCATCAGTTTCGAATCGGTCTTTATTTGCCCATTGTGTAGCACTGTCTGTATGGACTACAAAACATATTTTTCTGCATGATGATTACAGGGAGCTGTCAAGAATTATCTTCATTAAAGGCATAGAAGTAATCAGCCGAGTCGAGTACCTCTAAAGCTAATAATTTACCCTAACTAATGGTCAGAATGAAGATGTAACTTAGAGGGCGTGGTGCCATGGATACTTCTTCAGTATACTGGGCCAGAGGCAATGCAACGTTGAAGGACTGTTTGCTTAATTTAGTGGACCACATGGTAGCATAGCTGTCTTTAACAGTGATTTAGGCATTCTCAGTTTTAGGCTGTGTACAGTTTGCCTTTTTTTATCCAGTAGACAGCGCCTCACTTAGCCCCTAGACATTAATGACATTACACCAAGTGAGTTACGGTTCCGTTTCGACGAACCAGACCACTCCTTAGTGACCTTTAATTCTGTTAATGATCAGATGGGCGTTCAGAAACCACCGACATTATAATTGTGGAAAAACACAAATCTTCAGAATGAAACACAAGTTCCAAACCATTGTGGTTTCTAACATACCAGTCATTTGTTTATATTGCTGGCTAAGGTTTAAATGGCTGTTTTTCAAGTTTTCTGTGTTTCACTTTCATCTGAGCATTAATGTATTTATAGTGGTTTCTTATTGGAATTTACTTTTAAAAGATCTTCGATTTGTAATTAAATATTCAGTAAAATATACTTTTGGTTTCCGTTATTAATTTTTGAAGTGCTTTTAGAACTATATTCTAACACAATCATCGTCGACATCGTCTGAAAGCCTTTGGAGCTACTACATACCAAATCTCATTCATTTCATGACAATGGAAGTAATTTTAGTTGTAACAGATAAATCATATACTATATACCCATCATACTGAAATCATTAATTATAAACCAATCCCAAATTCTTGAAACTCGTTTTCTGAAGGTTTCATCGTACGTATCATACAAAGTTTTGGTAAGCAGCAGTTGGTTCTAAGCGTATAAACTACAACTGTAGTAAGAATCTTAAAACGCTGTTTATTCATGCGTCATGAAAACTAGGTTGAACTTGACTGGGTGTTTGTTATGGTTTGTCTGGTATCTGTTTCAATCTAAATTTTTCGTTCCATTCATTTGTTTTTAAACTGTAAATGGAACTGGATCATTCCTAGTTTTCCATACACCTTTGACCCTTTACCTTGCATTCTGATATTTTAGACTAGATATTCTCACAGTTTAATTCCGCTTACTTCTGTAGTTGTGTAACTTTTATCCCTGAACTGCAATGAAATCAAGAAAATTACAAATAGAAACAGCCCTATTCTACAAATTTTGTCTCCAATAATAACCTAGTTTCTATCAATAACAACCAACCAACTTATACACATATTGATAGTTCCCACGACATCCTAAATTTAGCTAGAGTGACATCTATTCTAGTAAAGCACGTCTCTAGCTTTAATGTACATGATCACATAGGGGCGATTACCACCCCATATCATTTAACCTGTTTAATAAAAATGATAATTAACAAATCCCGAGACTCATAACCTATAGTTTCACTCAAACAAACTGAAATGAATTCAGAAGCTACCAAACAGCAACAACATTAGAAATCAATAATCAAGTCCTTAACCCAGAAACCATAGATAAATATGTGTGTATTATTGACATTTGAAATTATGAGCTTACAGGTGATATCTTTTGGTGCATAATAGTACACTCGCATTAGCTGATATCCTAATAGTACACTCACATTAGCTGATATCCTAATAGTACACTCACATTAGCTGATATCCTAATAGTACACTCGCATTAGCTGATATCATTCGCGCTGAGATTCAGGTTTCTATATACAGACTATAACAATCTTCCAAGACGCAGACATTGCATGTCTACCTCAGATTACAATAAGAGTGTTGTCAGTTTCTTCCTTCTTATTTTGCTGGCTAACCCAGTGAAATAACTTTTGGTTGGTTCAGAGCCATTCTTTTAAATCTGTATGCAGCTCCAAAACATAACCTCGGATCAAACAATCTCGAGATCGAATCACTATTTTAACCTGAGGTATTTAATTTATCGTTCATATAATTGTTATTAGGCTTATTTTACACTCTCTAATTTAATGAGAAACGTCATGACACACACTCCTTAATGTTATTTATAGTGTCTGGGTTTGCTGTACTAACTCATATTTAACCAGAAACGTCATGACACGTACTTGCTTATTATTTATAGTGTCTGGGCTTGCTGTACTACCTCATATTTAACCAGAAACGTAATGACACGTACTTGCTTATTAGTTATAGTATCTGAGCTTACTGTACTAACTCATATTTAACCAGAAACTTTATGACACATACTTGTTACAGTATCTGAGCTTGCTTTACTGACTCATATTTAACCTGAAACGTCATAATAATTACTCTATTGTTCATAGCGATGGTTGAACTTGACTTTCGTATTCTGATTTAACCAATGTTTCTCAACTAGTTGGTTGCGGCCCACTGGTGGGCCGCTAAAAGACTTAAGTTTAGATGACAGTATTTTAAAATACGTTGTAAAACAGCAAAGGTTGAATGCAAACTACATAATACCTCGAAAATTGCTAACTATGAATTAATGTCACGAGTACGAACCTAGCATAGCAACATTGCCATAGGTATCATAAGCATATAATTTTATGCGGTGGGCCGCGGAAGAGTTCTTAAGGTTTAGATGGGCCATGTTACCTAAAAACATTGAGGAACGCTGGACTTAACCATTTCACATAACTCATAAATATGTTGTCATTCAGGTTAATTGATAAAGAATGTCTTACAGTGACGCGATCTTGTCTTATTTTGCTCATTACTTCACGTGTTAAAGTCCAAAAGTAACGTGTTTTAGGTCTTAAAATATGTTAATTCCGTAGTTGTTCACAGGGATGTAGAAATTTGTTTTTCTTCAAAATGTATAACGAAACTGTGAATAATAATATTATATCTAAAAATATGATTCGCTAAACGAACAATCAATCAAAACTTTGGAAAACAGAACAACATAAAACAAGCTCGTGATAACCACATAATTTATCAATCTAAATCAATGATAAGATACTTTATCTTTCATTAATTTGGTCTTTAAGACAATTGAACCCCTAAACATTTTATATGAGATACTGATAACAACGGGGAGTTTCGTGTCTGTGACCCAGTTGGAGTAAAGTCGTGATCGATATATGAAATTATTTCAAACAACTTATATATAACACAAGATATCTATGATCAAAGTGTACACTTAATCACTATATATCATTACCTTCAAAACTGTTTAAAATATGAATAGCATTTTGTGTTTTCATCTTTCAAGACGAACAAGGGATATGCTTAGAATTCACAACGGGGTACATGGAAAGATTGATACGATAAGGCGTTATACTCGTGACGTAAATAGATAGATTAACCACATATAAATACATATTGTTATCCAAACATCGCGAAATTATGTTAACCTCAAATTATAATTTTTACGGTGTTTATTTTTACACAACATGAAGCAACATATGGGAGTGGAAATAACAATCCATGTTCACATTGTAATAGAAACACATCACTTGGTTATAGCAAACTTACTTGAAAAGACAAACATATCTTACACAAATAAAACATGTCTCTCAAAATTAGTTATTTTTAATGTTTGGAATATTTATCGCAACGCTTTTTTTGAGATTATTCATGTCATGCTACAACTATGTTAAACCACACTAAGAAATAAACCGAATATTTTAATATTTCATAAAGAGCTGAACCAAAAATAAGGTTTTAAAACAAACTTTCAAAGAGATAATTTTATGTCACGAAATTGAGTACATTTTAGATAACGTGTGACTTAAAATGTGTCTTTCATATTTCATTATTCTTATTCACATTGAGTAAATAATACAATATTTTTAAAAAGGACAATAACTTCTCAACGTTGTAATAATCTTTTTAAACTTGTTGTGATACTTGATATAAAAAGTAAAGTTTGTAGTGTTGTTTGAAGAAAATTTAAATACTTATATATTTTGTAGCATTTAAGACATGCGCATGATCAAAACATTACTTATGTGTGTTTGTGTGGGATTAACATAGGCAACTGTTGAATGAACAAAAAAACCGTTAGATCCTAGGCCGATGGGGACGAACCACAAAGCCACCAAACAGATGGAGATTTAGGTTAGACCAGCATGCATATGACAGGAAGCAAAATTTGTCAAGCGACCTGCTGAACTCGTGCCACCACAACCGAATCTTCTCTATCATGGGACCGTACAGAAAAGCATCATCGAAAGAAAAAGGGCCCAGTTTTACTGATGCTAAACGTGATAAAATCGTGAACATCTGCCACAACGAAGACCTCTCTTTTGCTATCCAGAAAGACCACGACTGATATTATCAACTAGAACGGCAGCCACTATTGTCACTCGTTGCTTGGTTCCTGTAAACTTCCTTTTCGGAAATCATTTGGTTGTTCCAACAGCAGACTCGATCGTTCATTATCGTTTTTTTAGAACCTAAAAACCTGGTTTGGCTCTGAAGTACCTACTTGTGTTACTCGCGAAAGAGCGCTTGTGCTCAGGAATATTACCCTCTTTACCCTCTTCACTTTGTATGTCAAAAGTAAACCATGAAAAGAATAAGACTCTGCATAATACAGCAAACGTGAGCGGTTTTCTGGATCTCTTCCAGAGGATAAAACAGAAAATAATTTGATACATATCTACCATTTTAAAGTAGACAGTTCCTAGACACTAGTTAACCTCTGAAATTATGTAATTTAATGATGCTGTTAAGCTATTCAAAGAGAGAGAGGGAAATTACGATATTTTCAGGGATCATTGTAATGTAACTTTCATAACATCACCAATAATGTTTCACAAAAATGCACACAACTATATGATGTGATGTAAAGAGTGTGATCAGTGATGAATCATGATTTATTTTACTCATTACTTTACGTCTCAAGTCCTGCAATTCGAATCTATATATGTATTATCAGTCAGAGTTTGATTACTTTGTCCATGTCGTAATTATTATTAAACAACCAGCGAACTATACTGTGCATATAGTTACTCTTCTAGTACATGGTCTGGTGGTTAGAGCGCTCGACTCGCAACCTGCGGGTCGCGGGATCCAATCCCCATTACACCGAACATACTCGCCTTTTCAGCCGAGGGAGCGTTATAATGGTACGATCAATCCCACTATTCATTGGTAAAAGAGTAGCCCACGAGTTAGTGGTGGGTGGTATTGACTAGCTGCCTTTCTTCTAGTCTATCACTGTTAAACTAGGACGGCTGGCACAGATAGCCCTCGTGCAGGTTTGCGCGAAATTCTAAACAAACCAAACTAATCCACAATTTCAGTTGTTTTTTTTAAAAAAGACATTTTCAAAATCATTTAATATTGCAGTTCTCATTGGCAAAGAAGAAAGAATAACATAATAAAAAACAATTAAATTATAATGAAACAGATAGAACAGTTATGTTGACGTATTGGTTCTCTCATGCGTGTAGAAGTTGTCAGGATAAATCGCACTTTGAAAAATATCTACTGCTGTCAATTTAAATTATATATTCATTGTTTATGGTAGATGGCGCCAGTTGTTGCTGTTGTGATTTAGAAATACGTTTTCACTTGTTCCTATGAGTTATAAAGAAACACTAATACAAAAACTATGTTAAAAACGTAAGTCTAAATTAGAGAATACATATATTAAAGTTTAATGAAATACACTATACTGAAACTAATTCTAAATAACAATAACAGCAACTTTTACAGCGGGAAAGTTCCTATTTTAACAGTTACAACGTTTCGATCCAATTTATCGTGTCATCAAACGTAACTCTCAGCTGATTATGACTCGATACTATGAATAAATACGTTGTAATTATTAAAATCCGAACTTTCCTACTGTAAAAGTTGTTGTTATTGTATTTTTTGAATTAATTATTTAGTTTGGTAGTTTCCTCGCTAAACATTATTCTCAAATTATTATGTGATAAATAATATACTTTATGATCCTTTTGAATTAAACATTAAATCCCTATTTTGCTTTGCATGAAAAAATAACAGAGACCATTCAGATTTAGAACTCAAGTTTTGGAAAAAGTTCTCTTATAGTTTTTATATAGTTTAAAAAAAACATTTTTTTGCATAAATTTCGACAACTTTTGTCAAGTATGTAAATGTACACACTCCTATTCGCAAACTACCAATTATAATATAGTTGAAAGTGCCTAAATAACGTTTGAGGTAACTTAAAATAAAGAGCAGTATTAGTACTTTTTGTACTAAATATTGGAACACACTTTTAGAGTAGAATTCAAAAATAGAATTCATAAGGAAATGTAATATTTTAAAGACACACTGTTTTCTTTTTAAGACAGTGAGTCACTTTTTGGTACACCGTACTCTAACATTTAAAACTTTAATACTGATAAAAAAGTAATATGAAATTTTTCTATTTTCGCATTATTTTAAAATTTATAGACATGAAGTAATTGTAGAAACTTTTCATACGTATATCGCTAAGTATGTTTATTTTCGGACAAACTACGAAGCTACACTTTTTTTTTGTAGTGTTTTGAGCCCATGAAGATTATTCGTGTTGTATAAGTTCATGTAAGGTACCTTACATAGTTCGAATGGCTACAAATCATGAGAGATGATTTAAGTGAATACATTATGACGAAGATCAAAATACATAAGGTTAAAAGTTTGTGTTAATATTACAAAGGCAAATTATTAGTAGTAGTATATGAAAGCCATATGTAACAAAACGAAACTATTAAGAACGTTCAGAACGTTTATTTTCGAAATAATATCGTTATCACAAATCTTCCATAAAACTTTATATTAAATCACTAATCGGATATATATATATTCGTCACAATTGAGACAATTGATATGGGAGACTATGTAGAATATCTTAACAAAATCACAACATGGTTATTGATATATCTCTATCAACGATCTGAGTAAGACGATATCTATGTTGTCTTGTTCGACATGTAACACTCAACGCCAAGAACTACACATGATTCTTAGGCAGCATTAAACCATAGGGTCTTTTGCTAATCGCTAGCTATAAATGATCACCTATTTTGCATCACCAATGAATACAATATCTGCTTTACCATCAGTTGGTGCGAGGTGGACAGGCTTACGAAAGTTTTACACGAGTGGCACGTGTAGTAGGTTAGGTTTGCCACCAGAGATCTCGCCTGTGCTGATATCGACTGATAGGATGGTACTCTGTTCGCACCTTGTGCTTAACACGTAACCTGAAACTCATGGATCATGAAATAGACTCCAGTTACTGATGCAAAACGTGATTACATGCACTGCGGTTGATTTATTTCCTGATTGATTTTTCTCGATTACGTACAGTATAGATTTGAGTGGCACGTGGCAAGAGAAAGTTTTAGTTTTGTGGTGAGATGACTTTCTGGACTGGTCGCTGATTTACAATAGCAGTTGATTTTGAATAGAAGCGAGCTCTTTCTTGTTGTCCAAACATCATTCATTGAATCGTTAAGAGTGTTTTTTTTTTTTTGTTTCTGTTGTGGTCTGTCAGTGAAAAATCATCAGGCGATTATGTCAGCATTTCCTATCGCACTTTCTCGCCAGCCGGTCGAATTGTCAGTCAACAGTGATCGTCACTTGACCAATTGGCCTACCACTCAGTGTACAGGGCCGGAGCAATTAAGACCACTATTGAAAGTCTTAGTATTTAAAAGGGACACTTTGAGCGAAGACTGATTGGAGCAGAGAACAATGGGTAACCTTAGCTGCCCGATTAAGTGTCTGATTAAGCCAGGATTGTCCACAGCTCGATCTCGGCAGCTTACATTAATCACGATGCTGTCAACCAAAGCAAAAGACACTCCGGGGCCGCAGCTCTTTCGCACACTTGCCGCAAGTCTCGGGGATCTTCTGTCGTCTCTTCGATGCTGCAGGGGCTAACCTTATCATATCGGCGATCGGCAGTCTAGGTAGTCTGTCACCTCTGATCGGATTTCATGACAAACTTGGCTGGAACATCTGTTCTGTCTGAAGCAAGAAAGGAAGAGAAATATACAGCATACCTACGTTTTTTATAAGAACTTTAACCTTTGAATATCAAATAAACTGGTGTAATTCCTGTTAACGTTTACGTATGCAAACGGAACATTCCCAGAAATTTCCATACTTGGTGTGGATTAATTTTCGTGAATCAAATTATTAGTCTTAACTTTGAGTTCAGGTTTGAAAAGAATGATTTAAAAGTGTGGTATGATTTACTTTTTGTGATAATCTGACTAAATACTAAAAAAGTTATAAACTAGCTTAGTGGTCTGAAGAATTAGGTACTATTCAACAAATGTTATGGAAATTTATTAACACGAAACTAAAAAAGTCATTTTTTAAAGATTTGATATTAAAGCCTGCAGGCCCGGCATAGTAATCTGAGGGTCGCGGGTTCGAATCCCCATCACTCTAAACATGCTCGCTCGTGGGGGTGTTATAACGTGACGGTCAATCCCACAATCGTTGGTAAAAGAGTAGCCCAAGAGTTAGCGGTGGGTGGTGATTCCCTGCTAAATTAGGGACGGCTAACGCAGATTACCTTCGTGTAGCTTTGCGCGAAATTAAAAACAAACAATCAAATCAAAATCTGCCGCATCAATTGCATAACAGTAGAGAATTCTTGAACTGTTTTTTTTTATTGTTTTTATCGTCGGTTTCCACCCTTACACGTTTCATATTTTCTATGCCAAAAGCACAATATCCAAAAAGTAATGTATTGAAAAATCTAATTTTGATGTTATATTACGCTTTTATAAAATCATAGCTTGTGGATGCCGAACAATGACTGGGAATGAAAGTCAGAAAACAAACAAAAAACATTTACGAACTAAAGACAAAACAATAACACAAAACAATAAAAAAAATAAAATTATCAAACAATATTTTTACCCCCTCCCCCCAAAAGAGATTTCGCATGAGTAAAGCTGCTTCTCTGTGGTTTTTGCTTCAGGTATTTAGTAGCGAAGTTTTGATTACAACATACTTCAGCATTGCAGCTTAAAGCTTTCTTTCGTAAGGCGATGAACAAATAGTACACATTTTTCTCTCCGTTCTTCGTAATATATACTCATGTACGACAGTAATGTGAACTTATTATCAGTAAACATGCATCAATTGAAAAGTGAAATGTTGTTCAGATAACAAAGTACAAAACATTTTATTGAAATGCACTGCGTTTGTTTTATAATAGAATGATGAATTGAATTACACTTTTTATGAGCATCATTTAAAAATAAGTACAAAGTTTACTTTTTTATTTTAATAAAAATACGTTTTTGAAAACTCTAGTATTGTAAATGTGTAAATTATGAAGATAGCAGATAACTTTTTTATATGCTCATCACTATATGAATATACTATGTTTTGGTTTATAAAATATTAATCTGAGAAAGAAAAACATAGTGTCAAGTGCGTAAACAAAAACACTTCTTAAGTTCATTCAGACTTTATCTTTACATCTGAATTAAATGGTGTGAGGGAGACCTAGAAATAATCTTTGATTACAAATGATTAATTCTAGAATTTTTCTAAAAGTTTATCAGTAGGAAGTCATCTGCTTGATGCGATTTGTTAATATATAATTGTTTCTCTGGCTTTGTTTCCGAAATTGTTAAACAACTAACTCTTTGTGTTTGGGCATTGAGTAAAGACGTGTTATCGTGGGTCTGATTTGTTTATGAACATCAAGTTTAAACACTTTGCTTCTATTAGTAACCGCTATAACAGAACATCTTTAAGTGTGTGTTTGTATACATTAAACAACGTTTTCATTCGGACACTCAACGCTAGCCGCCGGTCTCTCTTTAGAAAGTTCTTGCTGTCGATCTTGTTCCCGACCTCGTGTCGCCACTAACTATCCGGCTTGTCTCCTCTGTGCGCGGGTCACTTCACATGTATACGGGTTCTTAGGAAGATATTTGTCATTTCCTAACTTCTTAAGATAACATTATTTTTTTCTCGTTCCAGTATGCGAAAATCCTAGTAGCTTTAGTACTTAGGATGTGTAGGCTTCCGTGAAGATGTTTAGTTACATGGTAAGCCACATTTTGTACTTGGAGATGTAGCACAGTCAAATATGTTCTTTCCGAGACAGTTTTCATAAATCAGAGATTAATATCAAGATAAGTTTTAATGTTTGCAGCAAAAGGAAAATGTTGATGTTGACCGTCATACTCAAGTTTTCTAATAACTTAATGATAAAAACAAAACAAAAAACAGTCAAGCGTAACTAACTTAGGCTTAACCAGTTCAGAAAATATGACAAAAAAAACTTCGCAGATTTTGAAGAGCTTCATCATGACTACTCTATTAAGACTAATGGGCACTGCATGTATTAATAGTGAACAGAGAAGTTTTAAGTAATTTCATTGCACTTTTAGGCCTAATGAGGTTAGCTTTCGCTCTTTTTTAACCAACATTTCGACTTTTTCTATAAACATAAAACATAAATGTATGTTCTATGCGGTTTTAACAATTTATTTCTAGGACGGTATGTTTTTTCAAGGATTAAAGAACGCATAGCGACATTTTTTAACAAATCGAAGCTTTCTGATATTTACATATTTATTATAAAAAATAACTCCATTGTTTGAAATAAGACATATTTAATGCTATGTACTAACGTATTTTTTTTTTGATGCAAAATAATTTTTCAATTGATTTATTGGAAAACAACTAATCCTTGGTTAACTGAAATGAAGTATTAACAGTTTTAGTTTTCTTTTACAAATGTTTTGACTTGTTTGTTGTTAAGCACAAAGCTACAAAATGGTTCATCTGTGTTCTTCCCACCGCAGGTATCGAAACTCGAATATGTAAAAACTGAAAAGTGTAACGGTATTATTTACCTAATAACAGATTATCAGTTATGGAACTAGTTCATTATTAAATAGTGTATGCCTACTGGACACCATGCATTCGGATATATTTAGTTCAAAGATGAAGTATTAGAAAAATGCGACATTTTGAAACGTCAAACATTTAACATTTTTCATTTCTACAGTATTTGTTAAGATACGTTAGGAATATTCAACTAAATTATGCTTTGATAATAAACTAACAAGCATTGAAAAGAAAACCAAACAACCAAAGATTGCTAATCTCAACATATAAACAAATTATATTGAACTGCCACTACAACGAACAAAAATAAAAAATAAAAATTAACTAAAAGACATGGTTATACAAAAATTATAACAATTACTCATGATATAATACGTTTATGTTCTACCTTATGCATGAGAAAATACACGCCGTTGTTTGTTTCAGCACAAAGTCATACAATCGGTTGTCTGTGTTCCGTCTACTGCGAAGAATCGGACCACAAATTGTAGTGTTGTAAGTCCATAAACTTATCACTGACTTACCAAGAGACACATGTTTTTGTATTCATATACTTTATGAAGATATTTTAATGTATCAGGATGAAGAACATGAGTTACTCCTTTTATTATTTAACAACAATAGTTTGCTGTTATTTTAATTGCCACATCTTTAATTAATCTATCAGATATTCCCTTTATTTCTCGAAATTATGTTTTATTTGATTCATTCACAGTTAAAATTTGATACTCAGTTTAGTGAACTAGCTTTTTAATAATTCAACAAATCTGAATTTTAATATCTTCCATTTCTAAATTTTATTCGTTTTGTTTTTCAATATATATATTTACTATTTTCAAATAACTTTCTAATATTGTTTTGCCAATTTCTTTTATATTCACACCTGATTTTAAATCCTGAAACTAACTTCTCAACCATTTTACAACCATAATTTAAGTTCCAAGATGCAAATTGCATAATTGGCTTAATACCCTTTTGATATGTATTATCATCAAATGGGAAGTTTTGATTTATTAGTACATTTCAGATAATTACATGTCATTATACCTTGCTTTGTTCAGCCTAACATGCATTACTGGGAACGGGACATTTTTTCTTGGTCATTATAAAAAAACAATAGATTCTTAATATTAATCACATATTTAAAATATAATTTAGAGATAATCGTATATAAAAAAGAACATGAAGATTATATTTCTTATTTGTGAATATATGGTTTCTAAAAATGAATCATTAGCTCTATTCTGAAAAAAAATGTAGAAAACCATAAAGATTTATGATACTTGAGAAAATACATTTTATCATTTAAAGATTAGTATAACATTATTATGAAGTAATTGTTTTATGTATTATACAATAAGTGATTTGCACAATCGTTTATATAAAACCAACATTCCTTCGTTTTTAACTTCTAAAATATCACAGTCAGTTAGTTTCATACATTCACACTTATTCATTGATCAGTATTAAAAGTCAATAATAAAATAATCAATGACTATGAAAAATAGTAAAAAAATGTTAAACTCGGGAATTCCATAAAACTGAAACTTCTTTAAAAAACGGAAGCTTATCTTAAATTAAAAATAATTATTTAACAATTTTTCAATATGAAGTCTATACACCCATCACAGATTCTGTGTGTTAATAATTCTTATTAAGATATTTAGTTACAATATTTTTATTAGATATTTGTTTGCAGAAAATTACTGGAAAAATTATTTATTTATTTTGTGGGTGTTATCTTTGTAACCTAAATTTAAAATAAATGATTTAAAAAATTGTTGTAGGTAGTGCATCGGATCAAGAGAAACAATATTGATTGTTTATAAGAAAAATATATAAATTTAAATAATTCAGTACGAAACACCAATAATACCGAATAAGGCATTATAAGTGCAATTTGAAAAAAAGAATTTAAAACTAGCTGGAGTATCCGTCCCCTGGACGGAAGCTATGAAAATAATGACTGATGAAAAGTTATCTTAGGACATGAAAATCCGCTTCCCTTATACGTAATTGGGGGGAAAAAATGCAAAAACGCCCATTAAAACTGCAAAACACAAAATATGAAACTGAAAATTTGCATGTATCTACACATGTACCCAACAAACCTTCATGCCAAATGTGGTGAAGATCCATCGAAAGGGGGCAAAGCAGTAGTAAAAAACGCAAAAACGCCCATAAAAACCGCAAAACGCAAAAATACAGAACTGACAATTTGTATGTACCCCCGCATGGAGCTAATGAACCTCCAAACCAATTTTGGTGATAATCCATCCACATCCTGCAATAAATAGGTTAAGAAGTTCCACTTTTTTTTTCAAAGCGGAAAAAATAATAAATTGTTTCATCTAACAACTTCAGGGGTTTCGTGAAAATCTTGAATACTCTAAAGAAAGTAAACGTTCAACCTGATTCTTAAGTCAGAAACCACCTTATGAAGTTCTCACTCAGTGCCATAAAACATATGAAAAGCATAAAAACAACGACATAGAGCTGTACCTCATTTAAAAATATGATTTATACTAAGTTATTTATATGTAATTTACAAATTCTTCATGTAAAATCAAAACAGTCAGTTTTTAACTAATTAACTAAAGTCTATTTTGTTTTGTCGTGAAACGGGATTCAGTCGTTCACTAAGCGTCTACTGTATGTCGATGTACACGCATGAGAATCGGTTTTATCCACTCAATTTATTGTAAAAACTTATTAAAGGATTACCCTAAACAATGATCAATATCATATACCACTAACTAATAGAGGGTTGAGTATGTTATATTGAATATGCAAGTCAGAAAATTACCTGACAATCATAGCCAAATATATAGGCGCGGTATAAAAACTACATTGTGACATTGATGTTTTATAGGTAGTGTGACGCCACCGAAATTGTCTGCCTTTGTAAATTGATGTATATATTAATAACCTTTTCTGACGCAAAATATTTATACACCCATATAAAAAAGATAATTTTGTTATAAAACTGATTAAAAGATAACCTTAAACAAAGCCCAACATCATAGTACACTACATAACATTCTGCGGAAAGTTCCATTCAATACATACATTGAGAATTAATAAAATATTATTAATTTTAGATACTGATTAAATCGTAAACCAAGAACTACCAACAGGAGGGGAATCGTAAACAATGTATAGTCAATTTATAGGGAGTATTAAATGTATTTTAAGATATTGCTCTAGGGAACTGATTTCTTGCTAATTGTTTGTATACATAGGATTAAAACAAAAACCTTTGTTATCGCATGGTCGATTAGACTGAGTCAACATAGCTATATAACTAAAGAAATAAATGCATAAAACTTTAAATGTTTATATAGCAAAACAATGTCGTTTTGGTACAGTGAAGAGACGGATAATTTCAAGATTGCACGTACACACCAGACGGTAATTCCCTGCGATAGATAATTACAAGTACCTTATCTCTAGCTGATCGGAAGGAAATCTTGTAGGGAATCTGTCTTTACTTTATAAATTATACAACTGCTCACGTCTGCTTTGTTTTGCTTTCATTCAACAGAACAACATTTGTCTAGAATCAATAGAAACTTCTTGATGTTTTAGTAAACTCTGGTTGTAATTTTATGTTATTCATATAGTTACTATTAAAACTACATATATATATTTATAATGTACAATTATAAAGAGTTCAAAACTAGAAAAGGTTTATTGATGTAGTTCCGTTTATTTTATAGCTGAAACAAAAACACAAGCAAGTTAACATTCTCGTGTAAAAATGTTTCTTTGATTTTTCAAAATGGAGAATTTTATCAAACAAAACGTATAAAAGTAGTATATTCTAAGACGAATGAAATATTTGATATACGGACTACATTATCTATTTTTTTTTTTTAGTTTTACTACATAAGGAATGAATCTGATAAAGGACCTTATTTTTCGAGAAACCTTTATCCACGGCATAGCAAAACATAACCTATCTTGGATTGAAGTTGACCTTTACTTAGGGTCAAATTTATACAACCATCATTTTCGCAAACTACACTCGTATATCTTTAATCATAGATAAGTTGTGTTTTGTTGTACTATGGGTAGGACTATACACCCCGTATTTGGGATTCATTCCTGATATATACTCCCTGTATTCATATATTTGTCACAGGAAATTAGACCGGTTATCGGCTTATGTAATTGTGTACGTCCGGATGATTCCATAGTGTCACAATTTATAAGAGAAATATTTCAAAATTGTTTTTTTTTTTCAAGTTTGAAATGCATGCATCACCGACACGCTTTAGACGTAAAAACAAAAGGAATCAGTATTGTGAGCAAATATTTTCTTTGTTACAAACACAACATGTTACGTCTATGATTTTCAATAACTTGTAAGATAGTGTGGTATTGGATACGCTTTTTGTAATGGAAACATTTTGAAATATTAATTGTATTCACTCGTAATCATAAAATGTAAATTATAATCTTTAATTGGATATAAAGAAAAGGATAAAGTAAATTAGCAGGGAAACTAATGCTTACTAATGTTAGTCTTTTAATACTTTCCTTTAGTTTTTTATACTAAATGCAATAACCATTTAGCAGCAATTTTCAGTTTATGCATGTATATGTATATTGATATTTTTTTATGCATGTATATGTATATTGATATTTGCTTATGCATGTATATGTATATTGATATTTGGTAAAATCAGAGAATATTTTAGCTTTACATTTAGCATCAATTTTCAGTTTATGCATGTATATGTATATTGATAAAATCAGAGAATATTGTAGCTTTACAAAAGGCTAACATTCGCCATTTCAGTAACAATTTGGAGATTGAAAGAAAATTTCATATGAAATTGTTCTTTCGCATAAAATTTAAAATATCCTATTATAACATTTCTAATTTTAAATGACTTTTTATATATAGAAAATAAAGATGCACGTGTTCTATCTGGTTATTTGTGATGCCAATTTTGGTTCCCTGGATAAGACTTCAGTCATCTTTGTGCTCCCACTTGTGCTCTATTTATTTATAGACTTCAGTGTCATTGCTTTATAAAACCAAGTACAAAGTTGCATGTAACGCTTGTAAATCAAGGATGTTTATAAGATATAAAACATTGTTCAACTTTCACATTCAGGTTAAACCTATGAATATTATTGTATGTAGTTCAAGTAAAATATAATTTTGATTACTGAAGAATAACAAGAAAAAATAAAATAAAACATGGCATCTAATTTTCACTACTTTTTTAATTTACCCGTTTCATTTTTTGCTGTGCTTTCTACCATCTGTCTCCGATTGCATCCTCAGTTCACGAGAAGATACATCAAACATACGATCTCACGATGGTTTTGTGGTTCTGAAACTATGTTTGGTGATGGTCACTATCTCTGAATTCAGAGCTGCATGTACTGTTGCAGTTGTTTCAGCAGTGATTCATGGGTGGTCGCTGTAGTAATCAATGACCTCCTGTGACCTACCTTCGTGCTATAGGTATGACCGCCGCGGTTGGAGGTGGCGGAGGCGGACGTGACTATGGAACTCCCTCGCAAGACACATAGCTGGCTCAAGTTATCGGTAACATCGTTAAGTACAAGTCTTATCTTCAAATAGACATTCGAGATAGAAGAGCAGCAGTTTACGGGATATAAAATTGTTTTACCACTCACTATGTCATCTTCACCTTGACTCAGTTAGCCGTAAGGGGGAGCCAGCGGGTAAATCTACTGTGTGAACTGTCAATATAAAGATTGATGTGTTCGCTGGACAAAAGTTTACATGACTAGCTGGGTGGCAGTGATCTCTGCAAAAGCAACTAACAAAGTTGATTAGCCTCCCGATTAAATAGAAAAAAGTGGCTTTAAATTTCGTGCACCATCGTAAAACAGTTAATCTTATAAGATTCCTTATCAGGTAATAAAAAACAGGCTTTGAAAACGCTCAAAGCATAAGTTAAAAAGCATCTGTGTGTGTATGTGTGTGTGTGTGGTGTGTATTGTGAAGAGTGTATAATAATCTATCTATGGCTGAAACTATTCTAGCAGTACTGAGCCAACAGGTTTTAGTATCAATAACGCAAAATTACATTCAAAATATCTCGTATAAGCTCAAAAATATCACTTCACAAAAGCATATAATATTGATTTTCTAAAATAATTATTGTTGATAAACTATTTCATTAAAATTGTATGGTTGTGTTTTTAGGGAAAGTATCTATCATCGTGAATAAGAATCTTCTCGATAGTTTACTACGTGTATTTTTTATTTCAATTTCAAGGAAAGAATCTATCATCTTGAATAAGAATCTTCTCGATAGTTTACTACGTGCTATTTTTTATTTCAATTTCAAGGAAAGTATCTATCATCTTGAATAAGAATCTTCTCGATAGTTTACTCCGTGTATTTTTTATTTCAATTTCAAGGAAAGTATCTATCATCTTGAATAAGAATCTTCTCGATAGTTTACTCCGTGTATTTTTTATTTCAATTTCAAGGAAAGTATCTATCATCTTGAATAAGAATCTTCGCTACAGTTTACTTCATGTTTTTTTTATATCAATTCAATGAAAGAACCTATAAATGTGTAAACAATGCATCACTAACTTATCTTACATTCCATTTATATAGATTTTCTTAATTAAAGTGCTTTTAAGTGTTTGTTTTTCATTGTATTTGGAAATACGACCAAATTCTCTACCGCAAATTCTCAAATTTTTTGCTACACCGTATATGAGTAACTTCACGTTAACATTTTATTGACTGAAACATAAACAGCATTGTTTAGTACATGTTTTTATTTCTAAATGGTTCTTGTATGCACATAAACATATAAAAACAAAATACTGTCTTGCTAACTTATTTACTATTGTACAGAGTCAGGAAGACTCACCTATTTTTTATAATTTGTACGTAAATAGTGCAAAAATACCTTGTACAGTGGCAAAACGTAATGTATTTGTGGGCATTTTAAATGGAAATTTAACTAGAATTGTGGAAAATCTAAATTAAGAGAGAGAAACGTATAATATATTGTACATTTGAAATGTGGATGAGAATATTTTTGAAAGGTTGTTGGTGAAACGTTCAAATCTATACCTAGGGGTTATTTTCAAACTTCTAAATTTTGAATTTGAAGGAATTAAAACAGATAAAATGGAAAAGTACAATCTTGTTTTTAAATATCGTTGTTTTCATAGCAAAAACTAATCGTCAAGAGGTACTATACACAATCACGTATTCAATAGTTTTAATAGGTGAAAGAAAAATCCAAGACACCCTTTTATGTAACTTAGGTGTGTTAATACACTCACTTTTATAGTTTTTTAGAAGTCAAACGAATATCCATGATATCCTTGTGTGGTGTTCCGTCTAGGAAATATTAACACACACACATATTACATCCTAGAGAGCTAAGTGAGCGTTGATGTACAATCCGTGTCCAAGAGTGGATTCCTTCGGGTTCATCTCGGGTTTACAGATCTCAAACTAGTCCTAGTCCACATCTCCTCTGTCTTACTGTCATGATTGTTGTAACGGAAATAAAGGAAAGGATAGAAGAAGCAAGCAAGTCGCCACTTTTTACTTAAAATTATGGCATTAAAAGTGCCCGTCCAACTCTGTAATCTGTAATTCTAATCTAGAAAATTTTAACACACACACACACACAGATGAGTCTTCACTGCAAAACCTTGAGATTTATATGACTTGTCTGAATTGAACTTATGTGATGGTTTGTATTGAAAACAAGGATGTTGAAACAATGAAACATTTAATAGAACAACTTGTTTTGAGACTATAAGTCCTAAGGAAGTGAAAGTTTAGCATAAAGTTTTACATGAAAGAACATGCATGTGAAATAAACGAGAAAACAGACAAAGGTGTGAAATTGATACAAAAATAATATGCAAGTAGCTCTATTTACGAATGAACTAAGTAAGAAATGGATCATCGTATGTTGTATTCAGATCAGTCTTATCTTTTTACTTGGGAGTGGCATTATGGTAGTTTTGAATACGAATATTTATAAAATACAGAAACAGTTATAGCATCTTGGCTGTGTATAAGAAAAACAACAACAACTGCATTTTTCAGTTTTGAAACTTTAAACCAAGTAGACAGTTATAAACATAAATTATATATATATATTTTTTCAATTATGAAACTAAATGATATTAAAAATACTTTAAACTGTACAAATCTTATTTGATAGGCAATAATTATCACATTCCCAAATCGTAAACAACCCTGTCTGGACACTCTATGAAAACGAGAAATAAAACAACCAATAGTTAGTATAGGACCTGTTAGAGACTTATAGAAAAATATTCAGTCTTATTGTGATGTAATAAGACACTAACTATCGATAAACAGATTTCGCTTCACCGGCATAAGGCATTATATACCATAACCGATATATTGTAAATGACTAGTATAAATAGCATATCGATCGAGACTTTGTGTGTTGCATTCCCAGCCCACATGATGAGGTTTGGTATTGAACGAAAGACCACATCGGCTTGTTTGTTTGTTTTGAATTTCACGCAAAGCTGCACGAGGGCTATATGCGCTAGGGTCCCTAATTTAGCAGTGGAAGACTAGAGAGAAAGCAGCTAGTCATCACCACCCACAGCCAACTCTTGGGCTACTTTTTTACCAACAAATAGTGAGTTTGACCGTAATATTATAACGTCTCCCCACTGCTGAAAGGGCGAGCATGTTTGGTGGAACGGGGATTCGAACCCGCGACCCTCAGATTGCGAGTCGAGCGCCCTAACCACCTAACCATGCCGGGTGGCACGTCGGCAGTAGCGTCAGAGAGTGTGGTCGAGATGCGATTATGTTCTTCTTACTGGGAAAAACCGTAGTTTATGGAAAATAAAAAATATTTTTAAAACCTATTATCATTCTTATTGTGACGTAAAGCCACACTTACTACTATTGATCAATAGATACGCTTCGCCGGCATAAGACATTATATACTATAACAGTCGAAATATCCTATCATTAATTAGTCCTTTATATTTCAGTCAGCGTTCTAATAAATGTATTAAAAGATGAATTGATCGGACCAGTGGAAACTTTTGTTTTTATAAAGATAAAAATCAAAGAAAGTGGTATATTTAATGCAATAATATATAAATTGTAGAGAACGCTATAGTAAACTGTCCTCGTTTGTTTTTTTTATAAAGGAAAACGTTTGATTGCTAAGGTTTAGTCTATCTGCAGTTTTGTTCTTTATGCTGTTCGTCCTGCTTTATGGTTTGACTATGAGAGCATCTACAAGCACGTATCCGGTAAGGAATAAAATTACCTCAAGTTGTTAGATTTTAGTGTGTTTCATTTTAAGTTATGCTTGAAGGAAGTAAACACAAGCTTGTTTATTCATATATATAACGAACTTAATGCAATTTTCGTAAATTAAATTGATATCCAATTTTGATATGAGGTGATATGTGTATTTCACCGATAGAGAACGGTGTAAAAACAAGTTGGTAATTTGACAGTTAAAGGATATTCTAAAAAAATTAATGTATAAAGAAACAGTAAACACAGAGACGTAGAAAGATATTTTAACCTAGGAGTGCACTGAAATCTAAAGTTGCCCTGGTAGGCGATCCCAGACGCAGGGGGTCTGGGGGTGCAACCCCCTCCCAGACACTGATGATGTTTAGTTTTTGTAGAAGTCCAGAAGTGGTAAAATTAATCATAAGTACAATCAACATATGAGTACGTACCTACGTATTAGTATCTAGCTACAGTTATTGTACAAAAAGAAATATAAAACATAGCCTTTCACAAATTTTAGAGGTACGCCAGCGCCCCCCCCCGAAACACGTGTAAGTGTAAACACATGTAGAAAGAATATAATGAAGGATATCTTCTCAGTTGACCAAAAGCTAGGATGAAATCACTAATTTTCTCTCCAAGATACATAAGGCAGAGTTTCTCGACTTTTCGATATCACGGACTAGCTCTCTGCCTTCCTCATCTGTTACTAAAATGCAAGTAGAACGAAAATGTGAGTATTTTATCAGATTTTTGTTTGTTTATTTGTTTTCGTGAAATCCCACGGACCGACATGGTGGTTGTGACAGGCCGATGCCAATCTGCGGACCGGCAGTTAAGAAACGTTGACGTAGAAGACCCATGCAGTAATTAATGGAATTTATTGCAATATTGGTGTTATTACTTTCTACATTTCTTTGTGCAACTCATAGATTCTTAAAGACCTGTAATCAATAAAGTCATGAACCCATAAGCAGTTAGGTGCATAAATAATTCAGGAAAATGTGTTTAAAAAGCTGATGTAGTTGGTAATTCTAAGGCTAATGTATTTTAGGTACGTTTACACAGTCTCATATCTAACAGCTTTTCACAAGTTGAACTATATCCAAGATATCCTCTAGTGTACTTTGTTCGTACAATTACGTGTATGAATGTATTCAACTGACGCTTCAACAGAAAAATCTCAATATTTTCCAAGCATTTCATGAACTGAATGATAATTATTATTCATTCGTGTTTCACAGCTTTAGAAAATGCTGAAAATATCGCAAGTAACGGTCCTCGCGGCAAGAATATAAAGAGTTAATCCAGATATTCCTGCAGAGTAAGAAAGAATACAGAATAGAATTTTACTGCTTGCCGATAAGTGTAAGCGATACCCACCCTCTATTCAGCAGCCCCTCCTGCTTTCGTGTTCGTATGCAAGGTAGTTTTTCTTAGTCGTCTAGACGACGCTTTATTCATTGCAAAGACTGATTACTTTTAGAACCGCTTGCTGAGCTAGGCCTAACATACCAAAGAGACACCTTTCTGTTTGTGGGCAAACAACAAAACCACATCATGCCTGAATGAATCTCTCAACGAGATTATAATCCTCGAATATGAGCTACAGTCTGGTTTTATCGATTCTTTACGATCAGTGTTAGTAAATCCGGCCATTCTGGTCACTGTACGAATGCAAGGCGCTGCTCGGCCATTCATCAACAAACAGGTCATCTTGTTTGGTGAGAGAAAGTCAAACCCAAGTTCTGCTATTCACAGCCTCTGTGGAATAGATTACATGTAGTTTCTTTGACTGCTCAGAAAGACTGCAATACACTACATAGAAAATTCTTTTAGACGTTTCTAAAGGCTTACACGATTGACTTCAGATGTAGTTCATAGGCTGAACATTCACACGTGTTCTTACAGATACTACGGCGCTGCATGCATAAAGCCTTACAGATGCGCTCTTATCAAAGCTTTGTGAGGCATTTTCTTTACACCCAATACTAACTATCTAAAAGAAACCACTAAAAACCATCACAACAAAGTATCCTGTTTTACAATGTATATTTCGGTAAGAAGCTAAGTTTTTATGTGTTTCAGAGACTTGATTGATAATAATTATTCCACCAGGTGGTGTGTCAATCATGTTTTATCAAGATACCTATTAAAACACACTAGTGTGAAGCGGTTTTACAGCTCACCCTATCACATTTAAGCATTTCAATATCAGCTCGTTTCATTTCATGTTTATTCATATGCTAATACAAATCCCAAAAACAATTATAACCACAATCAAGCAAGTACACGAAAAGGGGATGAAAAAATATCGCATATACAATGTACGTCCCCTACAAAAATTAAAAAAAATCATTAAATTTCAAAATTATATGATCAGTACATTCTAAAAGTTTGTCCGCAGCAATACTGAAACCATAAACAATTTAAAAAATACTTACATTTTGGAGGAAAGGACGAGTTATACTTCTCCAAATGGAAATAACAATTAGAGACATCTATAATTATAAAAGTAATTCTGTAACACTATTCGTTTAATATAATTCCGGTTTTAGTCTATTCATTAAAAGCTCTCTTTAATTCTTAATGTAGATCATCACTAACCTTAGCAATAGTTTCAAAGTAATTCAGATTTAATCGCTCATCACTCTGATTTATCGCATGTTCTTATACACTTGATTGCAGTATCGATCTTACATGAGTGCTATGAGCCACCAAATCAGAATTATTTCAAAATCATTGCTAAGGTTGATGATGATTTATAATTAAGAATTTAAGAGAGTCTTTAATAAATAGACTTAAGTCGGAAATAAATGAAAAGAATAGTGCTACTGAACCACTTTTAGTATTAAGGACGAATTATGACCAAGTCTGTAACGCCTTTATTTGAAACGTACAGTTCTAACTGTGTTCACATAAACAGTGACACAATAGGATTGGTATTTCGTCGAAAGCTGTAGAAATTTGCAGACATTTCGTGACATTGAACGATTTTAATAAATAAAACCTCAAATCTAGATTATAATTCGACAATCTTGTGTTTAAAAATCACTTATATGGTAATACTATCCCTAAGTTTGTTGTTTCACTTCCATTGCATTTTATCCTGAGAACAGTTAGTTTTACCTAGTTTTTTATAATTACTACAATATATCCTCTTAAAATTCTCCTTTTCAGTGATCCTCATCCAAAAACTAGCACAATGAAAAACATGCAAACGTAATTATAACAGTATTCATGTCGCAGACTTATCATTGAAGAGAATTGAAGATTCTACCGAAGTCATAAACCAATCTATAGTAACTATGTATTTAAATAATGTTTTTCTTTTGTATCATATAAAGAGATGTTTGATATTTTTAACCTGAACAACACGTTATATGACACATGGGCTAAACAGCCAAGCTTGTAACCTCTAAATTTGGGAAGTCAACCAGTCAACATCTGCCGCCGTCGAGTTTTATTCAGCTCTTTCAATCAAATAATATGAAATTGACTGTCACTCTTATAACGCAAGAAGGCCTTGAGCGTGTTCGGCGACATTCGCGGCGCAGGCCTTGGATCACATTCCCACCTGGCACAATTTGTTAACCATTAAACCACGCAAGACCCCATATAAAGATAACATTAAAAGCAGATGTAACACTTATATTTATGGTTTTGAAAAAAAACAAAAACAAATTCACTCAATTCACACTCTCTCTCTTTTTGTAACAGCTGTTTTGAATGCCATTCTTCAATTCTAACCATTTTCAAAAAGTAATTTTAATTACAATTTTACTATAAGCAATTTTGATATTTGCAAATGAAGATCGTGAATTTTCATGATTATTTGCAAAATGTGATTTACAGATTTTCCCATATGAAATGCTTAGTGTTCAGATATAGTATATCTAAAAACACTGTCCCCGCTGTTTAACGGACTTACAACGCTAAAATCGAGGTTCGATTCCCCGTGGTGGACAAAGCAGATAGCCTAGTGTGGCTATGCTCAAAACTAACCAACCAACCAACCAATTATAAATACTACTAGATATATTGATTTTTAGTATAGTTCTAAAATTTATAAATCATTAATGTTTTCAAACAAAATTTAGCTGTTACTTTTTTTAAACCTATTTTCATGAATATTTTGTAATAAAAGATAGAATATGCCTGTGTTTACGCACAAGTGGCGATTCGGAAATTGAAACGGTAGTTGTGATTTGCTCTCTAGGATTCAGTAACACCCTAAATACAACCAATTAATTTACCAGACCTCCCTTGCTAAAAACTGAATAACTGGTTCTGGAAAATATCTGATTCGTGTATATCTAGTCTAACCAGGCATGAAATAGCCAATATACCTCCTGCTTCGTCATGAATTGTGATCTCTGTTGTTCTTTTAGCTCAAAGCTCCCGGCCACCCACACAGTTTATTTAGATCCTGTGGACAACAGCACGTTGTTTTGACCCCCTCTGTGACAAGCAGAGAAAGGTCACTGGGCTTTCATTCTCAACTACCCTACGTTTGTGAATGTCCGTCCATATAGTGACTTCACGGGCAAGCTATGTTTTATACTTAATCTGAATTTGTTCGTTTTCAGTTTACTAAGTTAAAGTTTCGTTCTGCACCAAGATTGTAAGATATGATTTGATAATGTGAAGTCGACGACCTATAATGACTAAAACCCATGATTTACATATTAACAGTATCACTTTAGTTTGTTTGAACGAAAGTTAAATGAACTTTTAAGTTTATCTATTAATCTACGTTAATAATATTTTAAGAATAAAAAGTTTAAGTATAAAATATCTCCACTTTCCATAAATAATAAATAATGAAGTAATAATATTTTCCAATTAATCAGTCCCACGTCAATAATCCGCCATATGTAATTGGAAAGAGTAATGATATAAATATCGTAAAGCATGTCTAAACACTTTCTGGAAAAAAAAATGTAAATCACAGGAAAAAATAAACTAATGATGAATTGTTAGAAGGTAATAGACCCAAATGTCCGAAAAAAGTTGATTAAATGCAAAACTGTTGGTAGATAATTTACTCGCACTGCGAAGGAAAACGGATTAACTATTTGAATCGGAACGTAAACTGTACAATTCTAATATTGACGACTTCATCGCAAAACCACTCAAACAATGAGATAACTTTTTGTTTGAATTGAACTCATTAACAATACATATCTATATAAATATAATAGTACTGTCTGTTGTATTTTGTATGTCCATGTAACTACTTTGTAAGGTGTGGATGGATCTTCACAAAAATTGGTACAGAGGTTCATTAGGTTCACGCGGGGGTGTATACAAATTTTCAGTTTTGCATTTTGCGGTTTTTATGGGTGTTTTTTACGTTTTTTACCACTACTTCGCTTTCTGTTAATGGATCTTCACCAAATTGGGCATGAAGGTTTTTTGGGTCCATACGGAGATACATGCAAATTTGCGGTTTCACATTTTGTGTTTTTGCTGTTTTTATTTGCATTTTTTGCGTTTTTTTTTTAAATTACATATAAGAGAAGCAACTTTTCATGTCTTTAGATAACCTTTCATTAATCATTAATTTAGATAACTTTCGTCCAGGTTACGGGTACTCCAGTTAGTATATATTATGTTTTCGATGTGCAATAATCAATTAGTGGAGTTCGACTTAGATTGTTTGTTTTAGTCCATTCTAGGAAACATTATTGGCAAGATCCCAAATAACGTTGTAGCTAAAAGGCTTCCCTATCAGACTTAACTACTGGCTACCCTCACCATTAGATGGTCATTGTGGCTGAAGAGAAACCTGGATCAAAGCCGCTAAGTTCGCAGCTGATACGTGGGAAGGCTTTGAAGCTGGTCAGAACACCTTGGTAGTAGCTGTCTATCTGGAAGACGTCTACAATAGAGCCCGTCTGCCCTTTATTGGTAACAAAGTATTCAGAATAGACATTGGTGTTACGTGTGTAAGATGGATCACAACTGCATTAACTAATACAAGACACATCATCAAGTGTGGAAGCTGATAATAAGACTAAATCATCATCAGCACTGGACTACCTCAAAGATATACATTTTTGCCAGTCGTATTCAACGTCTACGTGATGGATCTAGCACGATTTGACAGTGAGACCAGGTGGTATTTGCTAATCTTTGCTGATGAAATTATAGCAAATCTGACATCCATCCCTTATAGACACTGTCATCCCATTAAAAGAAACACTGAAGTATCTGGGGGCAATCTTTAGACAAACAATTCAACTTTACCAGCAACTTATTGAATTACTTGATTTTGCCCACACACATTCCCCACTTCACTGGCTCAACAGCATGATACTCGTGGTGGGCTCAGCCCATATAGCTCATTTTGTAGCTTTATGCTTTACTAAAGCAAACAATATTTTATTTTGTTTTACGCTAAAGATAAAAATGATACCATGTTCAGGAATAACGGTCGATGTTGTGTTATTAAGTTGATAATGACAGTATATTCTTATCACTAAGTTAATGACACTGGTATTTTATGACTAGTTTAATTAAACCTTACATTATGTTCATTTATTAATGGTCCTGATATTTTATAACTAATATGATCAGATGTTACAGTGTATTAATAAGTTAAACATCCTGGAGGTTTGTGACTAACGTCATTATATTTTAAGCTGTGCTAGTAAGTTTATGGTTCATATGGTTTATGACTGCTGTGAATATATTTGATATTATTTTATGACTACATTGATTGCATTTAACGTTGTGATAATAAAATAAATGTCATGATATTCTATGAATGACATGATTATATTGAACATATAATTATATTTTAGGATTAATATGATTACATTTAAGATCGTGATAATCAGTTAAGGGTCTTGATATTTCAAGAATAATGCGATTATATTTAGCATTGTCATAATACGTTAACGATAATAATATTTTATGACTAACACGATTAATTTCAGCAATAGGGTAATAAGTTAATATTCTTCATATTCTTCAATCGCCATTACCAAATTAGCTTTTTCAACTCCAACGGTACTGATGTTTTATGGTAAAGTACATAGAATTTGATATATTTTATATTAGCAATCAACAACCATTAGGTATTGAGTTTATTGCCATAACTAACAAACTAATATTTAACCATTGTATAGGAGTGACAATTTCATGAATTCATGTTCCCTGGCCAGGTCGTTAGGGCGCTCGACTCGCAATCTGAGTGTCGCGGGTTCGAATCCCCGTCATACCAAACATACTCGCCCTTTCAGTCGTGGGGGCGTTATAATGTGACGGTCAATCGTTGGTAAAAGAGTAGCCCAAGAGTTGGCGGTGGTGGTGATGACTAGCTACCTTCTCTCTAGTCCCTTCCCTCTAAATTAGGGACGGCTAGCGCAGATAGCCCTCGTGTAGCTTTGCGCGAAATTCGAAACAAACGAACAAGCATTCATGTTCACAAATTGCTATCATTTAAAAGTATTTCACGACCACTACGATTGATATTTATGAGGCTTTTCGTTAATAAGATTAGTTTAATGATAGCGTCTGCTGTTTTGTCATTTAATACAAAATTAACCTTAAGCATAAAAGCAGTTAAAACTAATAGAATTAATACAACCATATAGGCTTCGTTTCAAAAATATCTAATATAAACCGAAAAATTTTAGCTGTCTATTAAAAGTATGCAATACAGAATATAACCAAGACACGAAAAGAAACTCGCGAACCAAGGTTTTGAACAAAGATATGGAATTCAAAAATCCTTCTTTTAAATCATTTTCTACAAATGCAAAATACGAAATTATTATTATATATTAATTTCAAAGTCCCACTAAAATCAATTAATATAAACACAATTATATTAAAATACTGCTGCAAAATAACGTTTTTGGTACATAATTTCTAGGCCCTACAATTACATACTCTGTATAGAAGCATAAGGTTCAGTTTCCGCTAACTCTGAGAATTGACTGAGTTCTAAAAACAAAATTATTTAACGGCAAGAGCCTAACCCATATAATTATTATTAATGAATCCATGCATCAGATACCGTTGTTTGTCATTTTTCTTCAAGACAACCATTTCATCTGTAATACTTTGTGTTCCATTTCTGTGATATTTTATTTAAGGCTTTACGACCTATGTGATTATATTTATGAGGTCTTTCGTTAATAAGATCAGTTTAATGGATAAATCAGGTGAAAGAAAATGTGACGTGAAATATTTCTGAAGTATCCATGATCACAGTTTTACCATTTAGGCACTTTCACTATCCAAAATCAACTTTTTATTTGTTAAAACTTAGATGTTTATAATGAGAAGAGTGAGTTAAATTATGGGGTACACAATACTGAACTTTTACGTTTGAATTTTAGGGATTCACTTTGCTGGACCGATATATTGTTGTACATTATTATATCGCTATGTTTATATAATTACACTACTACTTTTTAGATTTTACGTTACTACACCAATATATAATTTCATCAGTTGTTTGGGACTGGACATGGCCTAGTGATTAGTGTGCCAAGTCTGTGTATCCGAAGATTTTTGATTCGTAGCCCGTTGCTCCAGAAGCACACTTTTTACTTTGGTGGAGTGACGTTTTTCAAGAGAAACGGTCAAGTCCTGTTATTATGTTAGTCAACAGTGGCTCAAGAGTTTGCGGTGGGTCTTGTTGACTAACTGCCTTCCCTTTATTCTATCAGTTCATGATTAGGGAGGGTTATGCTCTAGCGGCCCTTATGTAGCTTTGCACAAAAAATCTAAATGAACAAACAAACAAAGAAACTAATTGTTTGTTAAAATTTACCTTCAACCTATATGAGCATAGTTTATAATCATCACTTAATTTTAATTTGATGGATGTAAATGTAAGGATAACTATAAATTATTAAAATAAGGAAATTATATAACGATTATTTCTTGATTATTCTTAGTTTTCTGTGTTTAAATAGGAAATATTAAACAAAGTTTTTTTGGCATGGTTTGATTAATGTCAAGGGATTATTATGTATGAGATTTATGTTGTTTCTAATTGTAAAAAAAAATGTCTTATGAAAGCTAAAGGAATACCTAGTATGTCTTTGATATTCAAAAACCTCAAAACTTACAAGAATATATAGCGATCCTTTACAGTCTACTACTTTACAGCCTTTGACCTTTGGGCAAAGAAAACGTGCAAATTAAAATCAATATCTATTGCAAAGCAGATAGGTTGGCAATTCAGAGAAACTGACATGACAATTTCGCGTATACCTTGGGGCTGTCTCAAGAGTAAAGGAATGATGTTATCCTAATTTTTTTACATAGTCTTATAAGATCAGTGTGGCTTTCTCCTTGGGCATATATATATATGGTTATTATTCATGTAATTACAATTCACTGCTATTTTTATTTAAAATATCGAAGAGTAACGTAGTAAGTATATATATATATATATATAGTGCATATTTAAATTTTAAAAAGTCTTCTGATTAACGTCGTGGTTTAATTATTTAAAAAAAATTAAGTTAATCAAAAAATTTGGTATACTAGAAGCAATAGAAACTGCTTTGAACTTTTACAGCTGAACATTAGAGTAAAAAAAAAAGTTGGAATGAAATACCTAAATATTAATGACATATTGCTACCCTTGAGGCGAATGAGATTTTATCTCTGATTCACTAAAGAACCAATTCGAGTTGGTTCCACGCGTGTCATTTGTATCTAAGCCTTGCAGGACTTCAAATATGGTGTCCTGTTGTCTATGTATGGAAAGTTCTGGAAGAAGAAGACTTACGTAGTTAGTAGTAAACGTGAGATAGCAATTAATGATTCGAAACAGGACTATAGCGTTAAATGAAAGTGTTATGGATTTGTTAACAAAGAAAAAATATTACTT
Source organism: Limulus polyphemus (assembly GCF_000517525.1). Lineage (NCBI taxonomy): Eukaryota > Metazoa > Arthropoda > Merostomata > Xiphosura > Limulidae > Limulus > Limulus polyphemus. The sequence goes on along the minus strand of NW_013665639.1, from coordinate 1,288,584 downwards.
CTTGCTCCTGGCAAAAGGCAACAGTATTTATCTTTTTTTTTTCACAAAGCAATTCAGAATGAATATTACCTAATAGATTTTAGAACTTTTTGTTTTTGCTAAAACCATTCACGAACAATAACGCTTACATAATTCATTCTAGTTGTTCCTGGTACTTGTTTGAAAGTAATTCAAAAGAGGTAGAGCAGTTATTGATATAACCTTCTAAAATCGGCTTCCCTTGAAAAATAACTCAAGAGTATAATAAAACGACAGTTGATTCTAGAACCTTCTGACATCTTTGTGTTGTGAAAATAAGAAATGAAGTATTAGAATTGTTTCTTGTTAAAATAACTCATTACGATATACTATCTTCAGAAATTTGTTTATTGTCAAATTAACTTAAGTACAATAAAGTAGTTGTTGATAAGTTCTTGCTGAATTTACTTCCTTGTCAAAATGACTCAAGAAACAGCAAATCAATTGTCGATAAAATTTGGTTGAATTATTATTATTTTTGAAAATAACTCAAAACAAGTAGAGTATTACTGTACTAATGAATTAATTTCTTCTCAAAATGATTCAAAACCAGTAGAGTAACTGTCTATAAGACTATACTAAATTTACCTCCAACAAAAATAGCCCCAAAATAGCGTGTTTTTATAATACCTTGTTGAATCTATCGTCAAGCAAAATAATTAAAAATAAACACAGTAAAGTAATTTGTTGGTGAGACTTTGTTAAATCTACTTCCTACAATAATGACTCCAAGAACAGCAGAGTAACAGTTGATAAAACCTCGTTGAATCTGCTTCTTGGCAAAACTCAAGTAAGTTTTTGTTTTCTGCCCTATTTTAACAGTCAAATAATACATTATTCTAGAACGTTTAAGAGTTTAAGGTTTTTTTTTTTCTTTCGCGAGATACTAATTGCTCCAAAAAGACGAGTTCAAATCATATTTGTTAAGATATGAATAAAAATATTAGAAGAAATATGTCAATTATATGTTCCTTCTGAAGGTCGGTATTCTGGATGTGTTCAAGCTATTGTTTGTTTATCTAGTAATTTGTTTGTAATATAGTTCTCATGATACTACATGTTCACCCTAAAACTGAGCTAGTTTTAAAAGCCTATACTGACATTAAACTGATCAAACGTATACATAGAAAAGCTAGAAATGAAGATTAAGTATAACAAAAATGCTGTGTTTTCAAATACTTAAATATTATAAAATAGAGTATTTTCTACTTTAAGCTTCCGTTTTAGCTGTGGGTTATTTAATTCCTACAAATGAATTTGTGCTTAGCAGAAGATTTTATGGTGCATCATTTAGTTGCCTATGTGCATGTGTGTGTGTGTGTGTCTGGCATAATCTAGGCCAGAAAAATTATAAAGTTACTTTCTGTTCCTAATTATAAAGTAGCATTAATAACTAATAAGTGTGGGTACTACGTTGAAATATATGAAAATGCGATAACTCATAAAATAACTGTATATGAGACTGTTTGTTTGTAATTAAGCACAAAGCTACACAATGGGCTATCTGTGCTCTGCCCACCACGGGTATCAAAACCCGGATTCTAGCGTTGTAAGTCCGCAGACAAACCGCTGTGCCATTGGGGGGTGTATATGAGACAAAATGTGATTAACGTTTCGAGATATTCTAAATATCTTTGTTGGCTTGAAATATTATGTTTTTCTTTTTCTATAAATATGAATATTTGTATTATTTTCGGCATTAACAAAATAATATAGAAGGTAGAGAGAAATTATTTCAAGAAGTAACTTTAGGAAAAAGGAGTGAGGTCGGAGAAGTTATCATTTCCGAATAAATATTAGAAACGAAGAAAACGTCAGTTGGGTACACTATTTATTAAATATGATTAGTGAAGTAATTAAATAGACAACAATTATGCCTTCCTTGAAGTTTAATCCATTAGGAATTAATTGATTATCCAGCATAACTTAATTATATTTCAGGAACACCATTATTGGCATATTTTATCAAAACACAAAATACAGGAATATTCTAATGAATATTCATACCGTCTATTACTGAATTTATCCTATCGTTGATAAAATAAATTATAGAATTACTGTTCTATAAACTAGAATGTTGCAGAGAATGTTCCAAGCAGGGTGGGCCTATTATATCCTAGGCCTGTAAAAATCCTCCAGCTGGATCCAAAATAACTGGGGTGAGTGTTTATAAATCTTCTACGCATTTTATTTCCATAAAAAGTATGTTGAAAATCAGTTGTTAAAGATTTTATTATAGACCAACTGCTAGTTTCTTGATATATATAAGATAACTTTAGTACAGACCAAATGCTATTTTCATGACATATACAGTGTGGTTTTCTTACAAGTAAATTGCTATTTTCTTGATACATAGTGTGATTTTGTTGCTAGTTTATTTATATATAGTGTGGTTTTCTTACAGACCATGTGTTATTTTCTTGAAATATACTTTGATTTTATTACAGATCAAATGCTATTTGCTTGATATATAGTGTGATTTTGTTATAGACCCAATGCTATTTAATTGATATATAGTGTGGCTTTGTTACCCATCAAATGTAATTTTGTTGCTGCATGTAGTGTGGTACTGTTGCCGAACAAATGCCAATATATATATATATATATATATATACATACACACACACACACATATATATATATATATTACTTTAGTTTTAGTTACAACGAACTTAGTTTTACTTTCCT
>NW_013665639.1:1278619-1284878 GCF_000517525.1 Limulus polyphemus | reverse complement strand
TATAAGATAACTTTAGTTACAGACCAAATGACTATTTTACTATGACATATACAGTGTGGTTTTCTTTACAAGTAAATTGCTATTTTCTTGATACATAGTGTGATTTTGTTGCTAGTTTATTTATATATAGTGTGGTTTTCTTACAGACCAAGTGTTATTTTCTTGAAATGTACTTTGATTTTATTACAGATCAAATGCTATTTGCTTGATATATAGTGTGATTTTGTTATAGACCCAATGCTATTTTATTGATATATATAGTGTGGCTTTGTTACACATCAAATGTAATTTTCTTGCTGTAAACAGTGTGCCAATATATATATATACACACACATACATATATATATATATATACTTTAGTTTTGTTACAGACCAAATGTTATTTTCTTGATATATACAGAGTGGTTTTGTTAAAGGCCAAGTCGTATTTTCTTGATATATTATGCGGTTTTATTACAGACCCAATGCTATTTTCTTAATATATAGTATGGTTTTGTTACAGACCAAATGGTATTTTATTGGTATGTATAGGGTGGTTTTGTTAAAGACCAAATGCTATTTTCTTGATATATAATGTGGTTTTGTTGCAGACCGAATGCTAGTTTCTTGATATATAGTGTGGTTTGAGTCGTTTACGTGACTGCAGCTCATTAAATAAAAGAACGTGCCACAATTTTCTGACCAAACTCTCCCCCTCAACTTCCTCCCATTTCCATCTTTCTCACCATAACTCCCTTCGGGTAAACATTTTTCCATTCACTTGACTGAGCTAGAAATAGTAAAAATCGACTCCTAGGGCACATATCATCCAACACTTAAAAAAAGATCTTGGTCTTTTCAGGATTTTCCCTGGTGTCAGCGTTCTACCTGTTTCATTTATAATTTTACAAGCGCCTTCGTATCTTTACGTCTACATAGCCTTGCCCTGGTCACGTTGACGAGAAAAACTATAAACGAGTTTCTCAAACTATAACACAGAAAAACAACAACAACAACAGCAAAATGTGTTGGTAGAGAAAATATAACAGTGATATATTGACCTAATAATTCATTTGGAAATGGGTGTACATTCTTCGTGCATACTGACGTTAATATTAATATTAATACGTCTTACTTTGTTAACCCTAAAGTTACCGACTAAGTAACCTTATGCTCTTGATTGTTATAACATTGAGTGTAAACAACACAATAACAAAGAGAGAGAGAGAGAGTAAAATAACTAATTTTCCAACAGTAACTAGTGACATTAACTGCAATAATATTGATGGTAATTTTGTTTAATATTTTGTGTGACTCGTATGTTGTTAAGATTTCTAACTTCAGGCCACGCCTATTCCAGGTGTTGTCATGCAACGTAAGCACTGAAATATGCTTCTGAGGTATACTTATATTTTTTTTGCAAGAGTAATAGCTACAAATGAACAAACATTATAACAAATTAACTGCTAATTAGTCACTGAATGGGACTTCACTGTATTCGAGAGCAGCGTTTTTAAAGGTTTTGTTTTTCTGTTACCGCAAGTCTCCCGATGAAGCAACAATAAGTTTACAGACTTATAAACTTACAACGCTAAAATACGGTGTTCGAGGTAGACACAACAGATAGCCCAATGTGGATTTGTTCTAAAAACAAAAAACGAACAAACCTGCCACTACAAAGTTTCAGGGATATTTACAGACTTCACAGTTTGTGATGCCATGAATACTAAGCCAATTTTTGGAAATTTGGTACATCAAGCTTTTCTTTATTAAAACTCGAAACTTATACTTAATGAAGTTTTGTGTATAAACATGTGAGTAAGAAGGAATTATAATAACCGTTGAAAATCACAGGCATCTTTCATTTCTCTGTTTTTTTGTTTAACAAGAGACAGAAAGTAGTTAGTTGCAACTGCTACGGCTTTACTATATACTAATGCTACACTGTTTCTTATAAACCAGTAGCCTCCTGGATGAATAGTTTGTTTCAGATATGAAGTTCTTGTATCATATGTTTATATATATTTACATGATATGAAGTCATGAAAAAAACTATCATTTCATGTAATTAAAAATCGAGTGCAAAAAACTGAGAAATCGCTAAGAGGTAATGTTAGCTTATTCATGTTAATTGTGTTTTAATTAATGCATGATAGTCATTTCAATATAAACCTTATGTCTTTTATTAATTAGAAAATTATGAAACAAATTTCAGTCTGAGAAGCACTGAAAGTAGTATGCCCCAGCTCAACTACGTTATGGAAGCTTGCATATTTATGCTGTTATACAAACACAAATTGTTGCTAGGCTGTTTGTTAGTAGAATGCTATTACTGTTTGTAACAAGGATTCTAAAAGCAAACTACTTCGCTAGCATAAGAATGAAGACATTTTATTTGATCAGATGTTATATTCTTGGGCGAAGTGTTATGTTATCCAGTCACGTATTATTTTTATATAAAGTGTCATGTGTTGTGATTTTAGATCGAGTGTTATATTATCTGATCACGTGCATGTTATGTTTTTAGACAAGGTGTCAGGTAGTCGGGTCAGGGTTGTTATGGTTTTGGATCAGATATTATTATGTTGGGTTAGGTGTTATGTTATTTCCTCACGTGTTATATTTTTAGGCAAGGTGTCAGGTAGTCGGACCAAGTGTCAAGTGCTATGTTTTTTAATCAAGTATTATGTTTTCAATTTAGGTGTTATGCTCATGAAAAAGGGGCATGCAATTTCAATTTAAGTGGAATTAAATTATCGGTGTTACTTCATCGAACAAGTTTGTTCATATAGATTCGATTTTGAAAGGGGAACGCGAAAGAAAAAAGGAAGGGTGACAGTTCAAGACAAAGTGCCTGCCTATCACAGGTAAGAGGCGATAACTATAAATCTTCAGCTTATTCCAAGCACTTGTCCGTTTTTAAATCTCAGTCAATGGACTTGGAATTTCTTCCATTTTACCTATGACTTTAGCTTACTCAATAATAAAACTATTATACAGTTATCCAACCATAAAATAGGTGTTCACTGCTCTTGTGACTGGCAAGCGTGCACTGACATCTGTCCTCTGATACCTGATTTTGACTTCTTTTCCATGTCATCCGTCTTGACACTGCGCTTTCACCTTTATCCTAAGATCGCTTACTATTATTGTGAGGACTAAGGAAGAGAGAAAGCACACAAAAAAGTCAGAATCTGCTAAAACGTCACACCGGCTTTCAACTATACGCTATGATTGCGTTCATAAACTTTGAAAGCTAACTTATGTACTTCAACGTAGACACAAGGACTGGGCCTTTACAAAAGCTTTTTGGTATACGTATTTCTTGTTGCTAAATGTAACACTAAAATAGTATAGTAGGTTAAGTTACTTTGTATTTAGGCAATTTCTATCAGCTCTTTTGTAAGTGACTCCAAGTAGTTCAGCTTAAGCTTAAGAGCTTATACCGCTAAAATTAAAAGTTCGATTCTCACGATAGGCACAGTCCAGATAGCCCATTGTGTGGTTTTTCGTTTTTACAAATAGACAACTTTTAATACATTGTATTTTTTGTTCTGAGTAATGTGTTCGCTGGACGTAACAACACATTCACGATGAGGACATTTTCCTTGAAATAAGTTCTTTTAGTTTAAAGAATTTTGAGAACCTCAGAAGCTCTTGACTGGCAAAGTTGAATCTTCTTGTAGCATGATATACATAAGTATCAATGTAATTGCCAAACAAAAAACTCGTCAAAACTCCTCAGTAATTATTTTCCACAATGAATGAAAAAGCCGATAATCTGAGAGTTTCAGAAAACGATGGTGGTATCGATCCTTTTTAATTGTGGTTTATCAAAACGTTTGCCACCACACGTGCTAAATAAATATTTTTAGAGAGCATTTAACAGCCCATCTTTCTTAGACCAAAAGTCTCAGAATATGGTCCTTACTGCTTTATTTTTTGTTGCAGCTTTTGTGCGATACCTCACAACGAGTGTCGTAGTTGAATATTTGACAGTCGATGGAGTGTAAAGAGGGCTAAAGCTTGGTAGACTCCACCTTCGCTATGCCTTTTATGTGACCGTTACTACATTTGCTGTTTACTAATACATAGTTCCTTTGGCATGTTACTCATTACGTTCCACATTTGTGGGGTCGAGCATGGCTTAGTGGTTGGTGTTCCGAACTGTGAAGGAACTTGAGGCTTCATGGTTCGCGTCCTGCTGCTTTGTACTTTGGGGCCGTAAGTGCACTATAAGAGTAGCATCGAATTCCACTATTTGGCTAGTTTAAAATTAGGGACGGCTAGCGCAGATAATATTTACTAGCTTTGCGCTAATGTCCGAAACAAATAAACTTTTTTCGCCTTATAAGAATTTATGTATGCTACTTAATAAGTTTCTTTGTTGGAATTTGAGTTTTTGGGTATGGTACGGTTTTCCTTCTTTTTGCATTATAAGGTCTCAGATTTGACCCTCATAATAAAATCACTTCGAATTTAGCCTAAGTTCTTTGATCATTATCTCCCAGCAGCAAGGAATATTATCGATAGATTACCAATAAACTGGACCATGATAGATCTGAAACGTGTGACACTGTTTATTACTTTGTGTTTCTAGAAATTTAACTCGAAATTATGAAAGCATTTCTCCTAAATAATATTTTATAGAATGACAGAAATCTTAAGGAAGATGCTGTCTTTGACAGAAAATCAGTATATTCAATTACATTTGAAACCCAGTCAACATTCACACGGTTTTGAGCTCAGTGGTTTTCTATAAAGTACATAACAGTTAACACTGTTTTCCTTTTATTTGATATTGAATTTGAGTCAGTGTTAACTTTCCTAGCTTTATGAGCAGGTGGCGTTACCTTCTTTACATATTACAAAGCTGTTCTGTTTCAGAAAGGATGAGTTTATCTTTCTTCAGAAATAAATTAACCTGTCTATTTATCATCTGGTTCATCCTTCTTCATGTCATTATAGATGTGCAGGAAAACCGGTATTTCAGCTTAGACTCAAATTAGCTGTAGTTGCTTTGGTAATTTCCCGTGTAAAGGTACCTTTATTAACGTATCACTATATCGTAATGTGCCCAAGGCTGAAACAACTGTTGTGTTATATATCTAAAGTTGGTGTCATTACCTTGAGTCATTAAATCAACATTAGATGAATCGTTTTTCTTAGTTGTCACTTGGATTTGCAATGGGATGGTATAAAATATCAAATATAAAGAAATAATATACTTACATTGGAACATCATAAACAGCCAATGTTCAACATATATTAAACCTTCCCTCCTCGTGGCACACAACCAGAAGCTAGACCTTTCGTGAAGAAATGCGTTATATACGAGATATCACGTGCCATTTTATGGGTGCGTCCCATATAGTAAAATACTGTTTGCTGTTTTTGTGAATAAATTAAATACATAAAATCTTTAATTTCTTTATTTATATGTGTATGTTTAGAGTGACACCTAGACTGGCATTTTTTTCATCACTCAGCACGACGTAATAGAATCCTTGAAAACTAGTCTTAATGTTTATTTTTTCTGGTAAGTAAGCATTTTTATATGTTTCTCCAACTAGAAAACGTACATTCTAAATGCTATCAAATAAGTTACTGACAACTTAGTGTAATCTGTATTCTTTTAAAAATACTCCATTGATAGGTAGCAGAAAAAAATGGCGCATTTTAAGTTGCTTGTTATCAAATTCAAGAACAAAACAAGCACAAGTGTTAATTAGAAACACCTGAGAAAGAGGCGATGAAAGAATGTTATTAATCAGCCATTTTAAGTAGAGAGAGTGTCCAGACATGAAAGGAAATATTGTATTTAAGTTCGATAATGCTATGTGTGTGTCTGCGTTTTAAAATGTTCTAAAAAAAACATTTCATAATTATGGATTTCTAAGAATTTAGAAGCATTACATTGGACCCAAACTTCTAAAATTAGACAAGCTTTTAACCATCTTTACACTTAAGGTCAAATTTCGACCACTTTTAACACCTCTGTCCGATAAGAAAAAGCGGTGTCAGGAAGAATCTTTCACAAATTTATGTTAAATAATTTCTTTGATAACAAGGTGTTTTGTCGCATTAGCGGAAGACTAATATTCCTTAGAATGGATCTTTCATTTGAGTATTTTTTTTTTACAAGTGACAAAATAAACAAAATTGAGTTATTAATTTTTGTAGCAAGGTCTTCATTCGAGACATTTATTAATTAACCATCACTGACAATCTTTATAAGTGTGTTTGCGATTTCGAAGAGGATCATATTTTATATTGTTTG
>NW_013665639.1:1255425-1277665 GCF_000517525.1 Limulus polyphemus | reverse complement strand
GCTACTCTTTTACCAACGAATAATAGGATTGACCGTCACATTATAACGTCCCCACGGCTGAAAGAGCGAGCATGTTTGGTGGGACGGGGATTTGAACCCGCGACCCGCAGATTACGAATCGAGTGCCCTAACCACCTGGCCATCATATTCTATATATTGCCGTACATTCGTAGATAAATATAGCCGAAGCTGTACATTTAACATTAAGCTTGACTAAAAGCCAGTGTAATGGAAAATATTCTGAAATTTAAAACAAGAGAAAGGGGGTTAGTTTTAAATAAATTTGTCCCAATGTTATCACTACTATTCAGAAAATATACATCTGGAAATTAAATCATAAATATTTTCGATCACACAAAGTTAGCTTTCAGTCTTATAGTAATTATTTTGCAGCTTGAAATTAAGCCTAAGATTTTCAACATATGATTATTATCTCAAACAAAACAGGTACAAGTGATAAATAGAAACATCTGAGAAAAACGCGAAAATGCTTATAAAGATATAGAATGGGTAAAAACATGCCATCAGTGTAAAGCTTCATGTTTGTGTTTACGACTTCTAAGAGAATCATATTCATATGTTATCGTGCGTTCATATGCTAAAATTCGTAATATTTAGCTCTCAATACTTCTAGATATTACTCGGTAATATTCAGCTCTCAATGCTTTTAGATATTACTCGGTAATATTCAGCTCTCAATCTTTCTAGATATTGCTCGGTAATATTCAGCTCTCAATCCTTCTAGATATTGCTCGGTAATATTCAGTTGTCATCTTTCTAGATATTAGTTGGTAATATTAAGCTCTCAATCTTTCTAGATATTACTCGGTAATATTCAGTTGTCATCTTTCTAGATATTAGTTGGTAATATTCAGCTCTCAATCCTTCTAGATATTGCTCGGTAATATTCAGTTGTCAGTCTTTCTATCATCGAAAGTACTCCTAAGCTGTTTACCTGAAAGCCTGTCATGCAAATTTGCTTCCCGAACCTCCGATAATGTACACTGATTTTTAAAGGTTCGCATCATTTATAAATATCGTATTAAAAAAAAGCCATCAATATGTGAAAAATGATATTTTTCAGACACTTTGCAGTATCAATATACATTAAACAAAATATTTTATGTTTAACGTGAGATGTGTATTATGTATTTTTTTTACAATATTTTGGACCAATGTTAAAAACAACAGTTGTACCTTTTATTAGAAATTAGGTTTAACCTTTTTTATACGCCGCAAGAATAACACTGATAATTTGTTGTTTAATTTGTATAGTGCTTATTGGTGTACATAATACATATTAATACTACAAATAAAAAGACCTTATAACAAACACCCGAAGAAGCTGTAAAGGGAAACGTTGTGTGTCCTATTATTTCTAGTAATGATAATCTATAGTTTATATTCTACACAATTTATTTAGTTTATGTTGTTTCTAGAACAATTAAGAAAAGGGGAAAAAACTGTCATAAAATTATAATCTCTCAAATCTGCTTTATATATATTTCTTGAATTTAAACTGTGAATCAGTGAGGTGTATAAATAAAGTTTCTCGTTATGTGGTGCTATTAATGATAAGTTATTCTAATAAACTGGTTAAAAGCTATCATTTTACGAATTACATTTATCGCAGAGAAAGAAAAAAAAAGAGACAAAACTTTGCTATGGCTTTTGGAACATATAAAGTTAATAAAACTGAAAATACTATTATAGTTGTACTACTCTATAGGACTGTCCCTGTCATAATAGAGTAGAGTTATGACAAGATCGTGACTATGTCTTATAAATGCGTACAAGTTTAAAATAAAGCACGACTAGAATTACTCGCCCAACAAGTTTCCTACAAAAAAATGTATTTGTGGAAGTAGCAAATATAAGCAGGAAAGTCTAGTGTTTCTACTTTGAAATTGTTAAGTTATTTTGTCAAGATGGACGTGTGTCGTATAAGCCTTTGCCTTTTGACGGTGATTAAGAAATTCTTTGTCTTGAAGTGAAAAATTGCAGTTTTGTCTATTTGTCCTTGAGAGTAAAAGTCACGTTAACGACTTCACAGTGCCCCGAGGGACTGCCTCAACTCTAGCAACTGTCACAGTGATACAATAGCTCAAAACTCAGTCAAGTTAAACCTCCTCAAGCTTAACAAGCATTCCTTTCCATAGTTCAGGCCTGGAGAAATCTGGGTATGTGTGTCGAACAGGTCACCAAGAATCTTGTCATATCGGTGGGAAGACTTAACCTCTCCGGGAGAACGTTTACTGTGGGAGGATAGGGTCATGGCGCGCGTCCAGTGGTGTCTTGTCATCTATCACTGGCCGCAGTTGGAGTGGCGGAATCCTATGGCGTTCCCGGAGTTTTTCTCAATATATCTCGTTACAAGAAACGTTTCCCAGTGCCCATCTGTGAATGGGTGTCAATTGTCCTGAAAATTATGGAAAGCTATGCTTCTCTAAAGAAGTTGTAAATCAAGCACGGCTGCAGGGTATCTCCTTGAAGTCTTTATAAACGGCCTGTTGGGGGCAGCACTAGCGTGGCCTACGTCGATCGGTTGTCAAGCACCTGAAAGGACTTATAAAAAGCCAGGAGTATATTCAAAACAAATAATCCGTCCTCCTTAACCAATTCAATAAAATGTGTGGCTGGACAAAGTCAAGTATTCGCAGTGTGATCGTTTTGAAAGCCATTGTTGTCATACTGTGGGGAGAGTCATGGTTGCCAGACTGCCTTTAAATCACATGCAGACAAAGCTTTCAAGTAAACCAGTCGAGAGCAGTCATGTACAACTCTTCTCTCTAAACATGACAAGGCCCGGGTAACATGTAAAAAGGCGTGTGACGACCATCAGTGCTCGCCACGACTTCTATTCTAAATAAAGGCAGACACAAGGTTCTACAAGCCTACGCCTCATGCTTTTCTCCATCTTCTTCTCATTGTACCAAATCCTAAAGTGTTTTTTTTTATGGTTGTTTATTAAGCGAAATGCTTGAAGTCAGTAGAGCGTGTGCAAGAAGCCTGTAGATGGCTGTCGGCTACGGCCAAATAAGAACTGTGAATCTCCGTACCTCCCTCGGCCCACCCGCCCGGCAGGGAGTCGGGACCACCGTTCTCGTTCGCATCGCTTCGGAAAATGTCTCTACAAAATACCAAGACTTTAGAAGACATCGTAGGAAGTTTTATTACATACATTTATATCTTAGCCTATCAGAATAATGGAAAGGTATTACTTGTGGTACTGTTAGGAGAGCTTGAAAGGAACCCAAAATTTGTGTAAATCGGTGAATCACTAAAAGCACAGAGTACTAAATAAAACTGTATTCTAGTCTTGGAGATTAAAAACACGAATGCTTAAAAATTCAAGTGATTGCTCATGCTTATTATAAGATTTTAAATACAATTACAAAATCAAACATTCAATTCACGACATTATCTCAGTATTAATAGTTTTAAGCTTTAAGATCTAATAAAGCAGTACAATACAAAATAATCACTGATTAAGGGACCGTTCAATATGTTCTTACACAGTACTGATTACAATCTGGCTGGTAACAACCGTTTATTATATATATTTTACTTCACCAGTGATTAGTAGTCGTGATGCTGTTGAAAATTACAATATGAGCAAATTATACGAATATGATACAGGATTTATTGGAAGATTGGACTCTGGTTATTAAGTATTCTATATTTTTCTATATTTTTCAGTGGAATAATGAACGAAATACAATTCAATCCATGATCCGGTTGGAAGTTACCATAATATTGAAAGACAGCTAACGATAGAAATTTGGAAGTTAGCTTTTACTTCAGAATTCAAATGGAAAAGAAAAATGTGCCAGGTTTCGTGATATACCTTGCAGTTCTTGGTAAATGATTTTATACTTACTTATAGATATCTGTGTAGTTCCTTATTATATCGAACTAAAACATGTCAACTGAAAAAACATCCAAAAACTATCCTCTTTCTCGTTAGCCAAGACTAACGTTATAGCTTTCCAATTGGTCCTTTGAATCATGTCTAGTATATATTTAAATGAGTCATTCTTTTATATGCATTTATTGTGATGGTTATAAAACAAACTTCAAAATGAGGACCGGAAATTTCTAACGCGTGATATCTATCTATAGAGTGTCGAAAAATATATATATATATCCATAGAGTGTCGAAAAAAAAATTATCCATAGAGTGTCGAAAAAAAATCTATCCATAGAGTGTCGAAAAAAAAATCTATCCATAGAGTGTCGAAAAAAAATATCTATCTATAGAGTGTCGAAAAAAAATATCTATCTATAGAGTGTCGAAAAAAATATCTATAGAGTGTCGAAAAAAAATATCTATCCATAGAGTGTCGAAAAGTATATTTATCCATAGAGTGTCGAAAATAAATATCTATCCATAGAGTGTCGAAAAGAATATTTATCCATAGAGTATGGAATAAAATATCTATCCATAGAGTGTCGAGAAAAAAAAGTGTTTTGGAATAATGAAAGTCACTGCTATAGTTACCCATACATTTCTGTATATTTAATAACATTTGATTGAAATTTCATGATGTGCTTAAGAAATATCAATCAGAAGGTCCTTATTACTTTTATTATATTATTAAATTGTTTGTTCGTTTTGTTTCAGCGCATGCGCTGAGATTTTTTTTATTACATTACATACTGAATACTGCCTTTAAGGAAACGTTACTGCATTTGTAATGACTCCTTCCAAATGCGGAAGAATATTATATTTCAAATAGAATAATAATTTTTGATTATGTATTACAATCATTATTTATTAGCTAAATTTATACATCTATAGAAGAAGAAAAAAAGCCATACGATATTTTCAAAGTACGTAAATGACACAACCGACCTTTAAAAATTTTAAGTATTGTGCATATATATATATATATATATATGCGTGTGTGTGTGTGTGTGTACATATAGCGAAAATAATCCTTGTTTGTAACTCTATCGCTGATATAACTACGTATTGTAATTATTAAAAGTTTGATAATTTTATTCGAATTCTTAAAAGTAGACTATATAATTTAAGGATAGAGCAGTTAATTATAGTACAAAAGTAAAAATATATTTCTATATAATTATTCGCAAGACACACAATGGACGTTTTTCTTAAGAATTCTGAAAGCTTGCAGGTATAATATGTGAACGAGTTTTATAATATTACCTAAACTAATAAAATTCTTATGTTATTTTAAATGAAACAATACAACATATGAACTTTCATCTGACATAGGGAAAGCTACAATTAATCAGGCTTATAATTCATTATTTTACGTTTATTAATATGACTAGCCAAAAATGTAAAACAGATTTTTAACAGCCTTCAAAATTGATTAGTGGAAGTTTTTTTTTTGTTTAATGCTTTATGTAATATAAAAGAAAACATATTTCAATAACGTTTGTTCCAAGCTAGTTTGGCAGTGAATAACTAAGAGGTAGAAGCATCATTTTGAATTTATTTTGTTTCATTGTTTAGTGGCAATTATATGGCAAAATTCTTTCTTCGAGTGTTGTGAAATATACTGTGTGAATGGTACAAAGCATTGTTTTCATTATATTTATCTTATTGTTTAGTGGCAATTATATGGCAAAGTTCTTTCTTCGAGTGTTATGAAATATTGTGTGAATGGTACAAAGCATTGTTTCATTATATTTATCTTATTGCTTAGAGATAATTATATTTCAAAGATCTTGATTCGATTTTTATATAATATAATATACTACGCCATGTTTAATAATACGAATAATAAGTTAACTAAATGAATTAACTGTAATTACCTCAAGAATGTCCTTATGTAACCATAACACCTCAATCTATTTTGTACTACAAAATCATTTTACACTTTTTCTCTTTTTTATCAATCAACGTAATTTGGTAACAACAACAAAACACTGGTGTGTAAACCCTGATGTCTCATTATAATATCCTTTAACCAAACTTCATTCAAGCTGAGAAATTAGTACAACAACTTTGAAGATAAATAAAATGCAGTCAATGTTTTGATTAAACGATTTTTATCTCGACATGTAGGGTTTTCCTTCAGTTCTTTTGCAGAGACAATGCGAATTTGTTTCAAATTGTGTGTATATGAGTTTCGTAAATTTACAGCTATCGTCGTGCAATTTTGCTTCTTATGAGAAATAAAATACTAAAAATACCGCAAGAAAAATCGTAGCCCACTAAACAGAAGGTTGCTTCTTGTGAGAAACAAGATATTAAAAATACCACAAGAGAACCGTTGCACATTAAACAGAAGATTACTTCTTGTGTGAAATAATATACTAAAAATTCCACAAGAAAACCGTGGCACATTAAACAGAAGATTACTTCTTGTGTGAAATAATATACTAAAAATTCCACAAGAAAACCGTAGCACATTAAACAGAAGATTACTTCTTGTGAGAAATAATATACTAATACTACCAGAAGAAAACCGTAACTAATTAAAAGGCTCAGTTGCGACTTTCTCTATTGGTGACTTTTAAATAACCTATTGTTGTTCTAATTTTCTGGGATTCCACCAATATAGAATTGCATATTGAATATATATGTATATGTATAGTTGGCACAATATATCAGCGTTACGTATATATATTCCCCATATCCCAAGTTACCAATTCTTCTCGTTATGCTTTGACAGAATAAAATCTCCACATTTGTTGGTTCTTTGTTCTGTGACTCTAGAGACAATCTTTATATACATAAATAATTTCCAACTTCACGGAGCCGTGAGCTTATTCTAAATTTCTATACTTATTGTTATAACTGCAGCTTAATAAATAAGAAAATGTTAACGTTTATTATGCTATCCACATAAATTCTATGTAGGACCGAGATGAAAAAATCAAATAGTCGCCATTTTCCTAAAGTTATATATATATATATTGTGAATTGCTGACTGTATTATTCGCTTAAAAGAAGAACTTATAGTAATATAATATGTTTTCCCCCAAATGGCTGTGCATTTGAAATGTTTTACCGTTATTCACCAGACGATTTTTTTCCTCTTAGAAAAAAGGCTAAAACGATGCCTTATCGATGCATTATGTACACCTTCACTCTTCAACTTTCTAAAGCTAATGTTTTAGAGGGAAAGATCACGACAAAAATGTATGATCTATTATATCGAAATTAGCTTGATGGCTCAAACACGACAGTTTCTTCCTCTGAATTAATGTCATGAAGGTCAATTGTTTAGTAATTATTCAAGAATGTTGCTTATCAACTACTATTATTTCTTTCTCATTTACACAAGAGTCGTATTCGATCTGGTTTGCAGCACTTTGAACAAATATATATATTTACAAACCATTATAATCAGATAATAAGCTAATAAAAACTATACATTTTAATATCAATTTCTCAGACAACAGGGCGCCAACCAAGCACACAACCACTTAACAATTAAATCTTAAAAGCGTTTCATTGTTTTGTTTGCAGTAAAAAAAGGGTAAATAAGACAAGAATATATATCATAGGCGTAAAGCGTATAATAATTGCGAAATCATTCCATTATTTTTGATAAGCCATTCATTTGGTTAGCACAGTAAAAACTCGTTTTACTTGAAGCTGCGATAAAGTAAAAGTGAGTTGTTAAAAGCTCATGTAACAATCATCAACAAGGGAGGGAAGGCTGAAAGACGCCACGTCTCCACTAAATAAGCTGTAAACCAATTACAGATGTGAGCCTACCTGCTGACTCCAGAAGTGTAGGGATAAGTTACAACATTTGCTTGTCAATGTCTGCATGTAAATTGCCTTGTAGTGTAGAACCGCCTGGTTATTAAGGATTGTTCCTCGTAATACTTCAAAATGTTTCACACTTTTATAACCATCAAGATGAACTGGCTGTAAAATGGAACTATGTACGAATGATTCAGAAAGAACGTTCAGTTTCCATTATATCTGCGATGAACTAAGAACATACAATTGGTTACTTGTGTATATAATCAGATATTATTATGGGTTGTGTGTCTGTCAGTATGTCTTTAATTTAACTTGAATATTTGTGTCAGCTTCAATTTAACGTGGAATAAAAAATGTGGTTCTTTAATTGCTAAAAATCAACTTAACGTGATATAGATGTCATTCCAAATATGCAGAGCTCAGTCTGTTTTATATACTTTATGTATCACTACAAAGTATAGCGTAGGGCAGATAAGAATTATTACCAGTTATAATTTGATTTTTTTCTTTAACATTACCATACAAAATTGACATTATAACTATCCTTGTTGATATTTATTAAATGTTCTCTAAGCACACTCAAAACAGAGGCACACTAGTAATTCATAACAGAGCTTATTTTCAAAACCATTACAGCAGGTTTACACCCGATATAGCTTCTAGTTCAGGTCTCACGCACCTTCCTGACACAAGATGGCGATAAAAACAGAAATAAATTTATAACAAAATATTTGTGTATCCCTTCACTCGCTCTCAGAGTTTCTAAAATTTCATTTGCAAGTACAATAATGGAAATAATTATGAAAACACACACACAGGAATCACAAAGAACGAATGACGAGAACCAGACGGTGAAGTTTTAATGCTACTAAACATTAGCACAGAAAATACAACAGAAAGGCGAATAAAATATACAATGTACTTGTATTTTTATGTGAGTTATTTGCATTACACAGATCATTACACTTTGTTTTCATAATGGCATACAATTTATCACCGTCCGATTGTAGAATAGTGTTCCAAATGCCCTGTATGACTTCTCACAATTCAGCCAAATTGTTTTAATTGCCTTGTGACTTTCACAGTTTTAATATAAGCCCACATAGACCCCGAGAATGCCCATATCGTGATTTTTTTTAAAGTCAAGGCATTGTTATACGTATTACATTGGCCTCTTTATCTTCATCATATTGTCACATCACTTATTTTTGTTTACTTGGGATCATTTTGTTGCTGGAAAATAAATCTTAACCCAGTGAATCGTGTTGCTGAAGAAATAGCTTGAGGGATCACAAACAATCTGTACTTGTCAGCAGTCAGAGTGCCATAACGTTGGTGTATAGATCGTCGAAACCGCTGACTGAGATCCAGTTCCACACTTATACTGATCCACTTTACCACGTTTCACTGCGTATTTCGTACATTGACTATGATATAGCTCTTTCTTTCATCGTAGAACAAACTGTCGTTAGTTGTTACTGAACAATTTGAGTTTGAATTAATTTCTAAAGAACAAATTTACAGCTTTTCTTATTCTATTATTTGTGGCCTGATGCCCATTTAAACTTTTGGGTTTAGTTATTCTTCTCAGTAGTAAAGTTTGAGCAGATAAACGTCCATTGAAACCACTTTGTGCTTATGTTTGTCTTACTATTCTCGAATTAATGTTCACATCTGTATTTACATCAAGATTGTTGGCAAGATTTGTTCTCGACTTTCGTTTATCTCGTAAAGAACATACCCTGTAATAATTCCCGTTACTTTTGGAGAATGTTTTGTTTTATCTCGACTACTTCCATTACTACTAACAGCACCAATTTCACGTATCCTCCTCTTCAGCATATTGAATATAGCTCCGACTGAAACGTGGAGCCTTTATGTACCCTCTTCAGCGTCTTGAATATAGCTCCGACTGAAACATGGAGCCTTCATGTACCCTCTTCAGCGTCTTGAATATAGCTCCGACTGAAACATGGAGCCTTCATGTACCCTCTTCAGCGTCTTGAATATAGCTCCGACTGAAACATGGAGCCTTCATGTACCCTCTTCAGCGTCTTGAATATAGCTCCCACTGAAACAGAGCCTTCACATACCCTCTTCAGTGTCTTGAATATAGTTCCGACTGAAACATGGAGCCTTGCCACAAGTTTTCGCATAGAATATCCTTCACCAGCTAAAATTTTGATTTTTACACTCTTGCCATGCAGCATTTCAGTCCTAGGAGCCATGATCGGAACATGCTACTACGTACTACCGGGCTTAGTATAACTATCTGTATATAAACTTAATATACTGATGTGACACTTTCTGATTGTTGGATGATAATCAATCTCAGTGTGAGTTATCAAAACGCAACTGTACGCTGGTGCAGTTCATTTCATACACTAAAGCGGTAACATTCGCGTAGCATTTGCGTTTTATACCAGTTTTTCCTCACCATTTGAATAAAAAATTCCAATACAGTATATACAAAAATTGTTTCAAATTACAAATGATTTTTCAGTGTGGCAAAAGTTAAAATAAAAACAAGTGAAACTGGTTAGTAATCGACTTACAGAACTACTTGAAACTTTTCAGACAGATATACCATGGAGAGTTGAAATATAATCGTATGAACATAGTTAAATCGTCATGTAGGAAAACTATTCCTGTGAAATTGCCAATTCATTTGCATATATGTTTTTATTTCAGACTTTTATCGGTTTGATAAATATAAAGAAGTTTCTTAAATCGTCACCAGAGTCTAGCAAACTATGAGTCTATAGATTAGCAAATGAGTCTGTTTAAGAGAAATACTTTGAAACATGATATATCTTGTTTCGCCGTTCTTGGACGTAATAGTAACTTACTAATATCATCACGAAGAAGTTCTTGGTATGAAAAAAATGTAACAGCCTCATGATTTTGTACACAGAAATTCTACAACATTTGAATGAAGTTCTTGTCTTGAAAAATCGAACACCCGTCATAATGTTGTGCACAGAAATTCTATAACATTGGAACACATTAAAAATGACTGATAACAATTATTGTTGGATTTCCGATTTTATGATAAGTCAGCAGCAGGCCCCTCACATATATACGTTAAATGAATGAGAATTAAAAGTATATTATCTTTTCTTTTAATCAGTAATCAACGATCATATACACGTCCCACATATTCATTCATTGAGCTCTCAAGACTTTTAAAACTTCGCACTATAGAATTTGGTGAAAAACATTTTAATTATGAATATTTACTATGGTTTCGTAAAATCATAAAGTATGTTTTTTTCACATGCAACCGTATGTCAGTAACCAAAAGCTGAAGACGTTTTCAATTACAAAATTTGTAGCAGGATAAGACTCTTAGTTACAGAATTAGGTCAAGACTATGTGTAAAACTTACAAATCAACTTTGAGATTGGATCTATAATTAACCATAAAATGATAATATTTTCGTTCAAGTGACAGTAATTGGCTACATAAGCCATTAATTCTGATATATATATGTATAAGTTATAACGAAATAATTAAGCTGATCAGTTACATGAAGCAGAAAAGAACTTTATTCTCCATAAACACTTTATTATTAACGTGAGAACCAAAACAAAAGGAAAAGTAAAAAAAATAAAAGGTTATTATAGATAAAAATATGACAGGTTAAAGATAAACAATAGATAAAGAGAGGAAGTCTCCTCCCCAAACGGAAGTCGAATACAGCGTTTTAAATCATCTCGTGAGAATAACTTTCCATCCCTGGGCTTTCTGCCTCAGGGCTCTCTTAGCGAGGAAACTTCGTATCATCGTTATATACTTTTACTGTTTTCGGGTCCAGATGAATGGAAAAACTTGTGCTATTAGATTCAAAGTGAAGTCTTTTCTCAGACAAGAAAGACCAGGGACACGGTTCATCAGAGTTTCAGTTGTATCGTAGAGATCTAAAGAATTGCTTCCGTCACAATCTTAAAATGCTCTGTCTTCCTTCGCAAAGTGAGGAAAAATTGGTGTCATAGAATCCAAACAAGGAAGGCTATTTTCTGACATACAGTTGCTTTTCCAGGAAAAACTTCTTTTTTTTTTTTTGTACAAAAATGGTTTTCTTTGAAGCCCAGTTGATTGTTGTCTCATTGTATTACACATAAGAACATCATTCTTTTGTGATTAGATAAACTAAAATATTCACGTACAAAGCTTTACATTTATTATTAAATTTATTTCTAAGATTGTTACGCCAAATGTCATCTTTGAAAAATAGGTTGTGTGGTAAACGATAATACCCACTAAATCTACTATAAAATGGTTGATTATTTAGGCCTTCGTTAACATTTTGTTTTCAGTGCAACTTACATGAAGGAATTTTAATAAACCAGAGAACAGATACATGAGACAGATAAAACTTGCATCTGCATTTTCTTATCACGTCTGAAGGTAAATAGGCTAACTTAATACGTACTATCCTAATTTAACGAGGTGTTTGTTGCCCTGTTAACATTTTCCAGGAATTGCAATACTTCGCTCAAACTGTATGTTGCATGTGTGCTATAGAAACTTAAAGAGTTAACTTTGAAACATGTAGTGTATGTTATATTCTATCATTAATAACATTTAATTTTAATTGTTTCGTTAAGGCCACATAAAGTAATCGCTTGAGATGGAGTATTACAGGAATATTTCGCTTTGAGTGCAAAAAAACAAAAACAAACGGAAGTTACATAATTACAGACTGGTTGTAGATACAAATACTGACATTGAAATCGGTTCGAGACACGAGTTCGATAGCATATTGGAAGATATCCGACAAGTTGACTGCTCAGAAATGCTCCTGGAGTTTTAACAGAGAATAATTATAAACTTTAGAAAGTACACATTGAGCTATCCCCCCCTCAGTGGCTTAGGGTAAGTGGGAAAGTGTATACCGCTAGAAACCGGGTTTCGTTACCCGTGGTGGGTACAGCACAGATAACCCACTGTGTGGCTTTGTGCTTAATTCCAAACAAACCAACAAATCGAACCCATTACCCGCAGATTGTGTGTCGAGAGCATTAGCCACCAGGTCATGTCAGACCGTTTGCTGACTGTAAGAAATAGAGTTATACGTAACTTATAATCTATGTTTATACCATCAGCCTATTATGACAAAACGTTTCTTGGAAGATATCTATCAAACATCAGATATTCTTTAGTTTCTGACTATAAACATTTAAATTCACAAGCATGAATATTTCTGCCATGGTCTCTTGCTAAGAATTGAATTTCCAGATACCTAAGAGTTGTGATAATGGTACTCAGAAGAAAAAAATTATGATAAAGTTTTGAAAGTTTAAAATCTTATATAAATGAGAAGTCTTTCAGAATTATTTCTAATGGCTTTGGGTATAAATCTGCGCAGTTCTCTATTACAACCTAAGTTTTGTTAATTATTGGTGAACATCACTGAATACGCGATGAAAGATCACGCATTCGACTTGCAATCAATAGGTGGTTGCAGGACCTGATTACTAGCATTGATGAGGGAGCAGGAGCTTGAATTGGTTAAAAGACTAGGCAAGCTGTCTGAAAACACTTGCCACATTTAATATATCCAGCGTTGCTAAAGATCATGAAAGGACTTTTGTTGTATATAGTGCATACACAGACACTATGCCCTATGCTTGATTTTGGAATATTTATGTAAAACAAATTCATCTATGAGCTTATGAAAGGCATTGACGAGTGATGAATTACAGACAGAAAATACATGAGAACTTGAACTGGATCATATAATTTTAATCTGTATAAGCATTGACACAAAGTTGATCACTTTACCAATTGTCTACAAAATGGCCAAGGAGAATTCTGGCTATTTTTTTCAGGTTGCAGCCTGAAACACGTAGACTCCAAGTCAGACAACAAAATGTCTGCTACTCAGGCACAATTGGGCTATACGTGATGTGGCTGAGCACCTCAAGAAGAACCAATTAAGCAAGTAGGATTTAATGTAACAGGATTAGAGTGTAGATTGTACCTGCTGAATAGCAATACAATCAACGGGCCAAATTAAAAGTATGTAGAGAACCTGTTCAGCTAATATATACTTTGCATGGAAAGGAATGTTTGTGATAAAGAAAGTACACTGACCAACAGGTTTATTAAGCAAGTAAGCGCAAGCACCATCACAGACATTTGAGATTTAACACACTTCATCAGTGGATGTTGTACATACAGTATTATCGGCTCCACTTCAAAGACACTTCTGTGTTTGAGCAAAATATCACCTCAAGGGAATCCAGAGAAACAGCCAAAAATGAGGTTCCCACTAAGAACCAAGTCTGGATATTCAAAACATCTTAAGAATAAGAAGAATCTTATATAGAATGTCCAAGCCAATATAAAGAGGAGGAGAGACTGAAAACAGATAATGAATGCTGTGGCTTTGTCTGCTTTAAACTAGCAGGTCTTGTGTCAGGAGTAGCTGATAACCTGAGAAAAAGATAATTTTCATATAGCCCAAATAATAATGTGTTTGTTCTGGCCACAACATCACTAATCCTATACTAGAACCTGCTGCTACAAATGTATATGAAAATGAGGTACAGTTTCTGGTTTTCGTACTGAGGTTACCTAAATTCTCACCAGTCTCATCATGTAACGGATATTGTAAACCAAACTTTCACTGAACTCAAATTTGATGGAGTATCAGTTTACTAATAGAGAAATCAATGTGATGGGAGAGGCTAGTCTATTAATTAATACGAGTAAGTACTCCAGACCAGCAAATATAGTGATCAGAAGCCTTGTCTTCAGTGTAGGTACACTTGGAATGGACCAGCTGTAAAGTCCAAACGCTAACACGACTACAGTGACAGTGTGCTGTGTCTCTCTGAACAAAACATTCAATGCTTATTATCATATATTGTGGAGCAGTGGACTATTGATTGCACTTAGAAGAAGATTGGCACTTCCTTCAAATTCCAAAGCAGTGTGTTTAAGTAGGCCTCATATATATGTGTGTGAGTGGTTCCATTTGCTGCTACAATCATGGAGCATGCACCATATGTCCATTGTTTCCTGACCAAGCTTGATATGACACTGCTCAAATGTAAGCAGAGTGACAGTAGTAGCATGTAACCACAAACACCAAGGAACGTATCCAGAAGTAAGTGGTCAGTGTGGTGAACTTAAGAACTCGGTCATTACTAATTGAAATGCATTTATAAATGCCTCTGAACTGCCAGACAGCTTGATTCACCTGTTAAAATCTTAAAATGATGCAAAACAGCTTTAATAGTGTCAGGATTGCTTACAGATTTTTTTATTGACATATATGTAGATTTATGGGACTGGACAAATGCCTTAGCCAAAAAATTCACCATATAAATAGTGACGCGCAATCCATTAAACAACTTCCACACAGTCTGCCCTGGACCTGGGCAATGCATTGACAAGATTTTATATAACTATCAGATAGTACATGGTCTTTTTTTTTAGTTTTGTTGAAAAAAGTATGTTTTGTATAGATTATGTTAGCAAATGACCTGAGGTGTTGGCAATAAATTGACCCAAACAGAATACCATTACTGCTGTGTGTACCATGCATCTTTAAAATGTCTTAAAAGTTTCAAATGACCAGAGAACATAATAGCATGCTGGTTCAGGACACCCCAGGAATACCAGCACGCAACCTAACATCACTAAAGTAAGCTGCACAGGAATGCAGATGATTCTAGTGGTAACCTGTGAAAGCTTAGCTCTTTACTCTGAATCTTCTGCCTGGGCACAACAGAAGTGCTGACCTATCTTTAGCTGACAGAACAAATGAAGAACTTGAAAACTTTTATGGATACTGGAAGCTAAACAGAGAAGTAACCACTATAAAGTATAACTGGCCAACAGTGATGTCCATGACATTTACCCATGATCAGCTAGAAGTGTGGAATGTAGTACAGTGTTGATGCTATGATAAACTTGGATATGATATAAAAATGGTTTAATTGTTATGTCCTTTTCACCAGAAAGTTTTTGGCCATTATGTGACATTAGCACTGGGGACAGCAAGGAATATCCTATAATATAGCTAACTTATGTTCCTAATCCTATTGGCCAAAGTCATGGTATAACGTAGAGTAGTGGTACCAATGTAGTATTGTGCACACAGCCTAATAAAAATTAATCACATCAGAATAAGCTGAAGCAGATAATAATGGACATTGATGATTCAGTCTCGGAAGACGTATATTCTGAAATCATCAATTTATATGTAAAGGAATAACACATATTTACGAGCTGACATCCAGTCAATGAGAATTTCATAACTTCATGCAGAAACTGCACTGAAATTTAAAATAATATTATGTGAATATACCTGAATAAATGAATATTATACTAGTTACGAGATGGAAAAATTCATGATTATCTCAGTCATTACAATTCCCTCATTATTTCAAGGATAATCTCGCCCAAACATAATAAAATTAATATTATAGCCGAACCAGAAAATTCATTGCAGGTCGCTAAATTTGGTAAACCATTTTCCTCAGATGACAAGCATGACGCCACAACACTTAAACAGACAAGAAAGGTTATCACACACCAGTAGTCAATCAGAAAAATTAAAATAAAGTACTGCTCAAATAGAAATTCAAAATAAATGAATAAATAAATATTAACCTCAAAAATCAAAATTATAACACATACTATAAAAACTGAATTAAAATGCCAAATACATCAAATCGAAATGATATTACCGAATGGAAAGTAAATCAAATTAAAATTACAAAATAAAATACAATGATCTTAAAAACAAAATCAAAGAAAGGCAGTAGCATTGGCTAGTTACATTACATATACGTTAAATTGTTATTTAAGAAAAAAGGTGGCAGTATTTAGTCTTTACCTACGTAAAACAATTAGCACAAGTTTAGGATCTGGAGACATCCGGTCAATGAGAATGTCATAACTACACGCAAAACGTGCATGGAAATTTAGAACATTATCGTGTAAATATACATACCCGAATAAAGCTATATTCTATACAACTGGTAAAGGGTGAAATTCATGACTATGTCAGTAATTAAACATACTGTCAGATAGTTTTGGTGAGTGGGCTAACTGGGATATGATCTTTCATATACCTTAGATATTGAACTTAATAATAGCAGTCAAGTGGCTATTTGTTGAACTTGTTGAATCTTTTTTTGTGATAATGATCTTTGTGTACGTAATATAGAGTCTGTCACTAAGTGCGGAAGTTCCATGCCACTATATAGGGAAAGTTGTGTTCATTCAGAAAAAGGTCTCTGACAAAACAGCTAGAGATATCCAGTTCAAGTCTGAAAATTGGGCGTGGTTATTACCCACCGATCTTCCACACAGCAAATACTCAGTTCTGGAAAAATGGAACTCTGTCTCATTGTTTTGTATTTGAATCCACTGGACTATAGGCTTCAGTAATTCCATGATCTATTCCCTCACACTGAGTACGTGGACAAGCAGGGGTTGTCAAATGTAAACTTCTTGGTTGAATGAGAGTGAAGGGGAGATGAAGGTATGAACATGAACAAGGATGTCATCTCTAATTACATGCTCAAGTTTGGATAAAGATGATCCAGCTAACAACTGTGACACTCTGGCCAAGAGCAGCGAGCTAGATGAAGATACAGTTGATTCTGAGTTGAACATGATAAGTTGGATGCAGATACATTGACAGAGCAAGCCACCAAGTTTCTATGGTTGGGAGAAAGATCCGACTAAAAAGATGAAGATATGGTTGATTCTGAGTTGTACGTGATAAGTTGGATACAGGCACATTGACAGAGGAAGCTACCAACTTTCTATAGTTGGGAGAAAGATCCGACTGAAACGATAAAGATATGGTTGATTCTGAGTTGTACGTGATAAGTAGAATACATGCACATTGACAGAGGAAGCCACCAAGTTTCTATGGTTGGGAGAAAGATCCGACTAAAACGATAAAGATATGGTTGATTCTGAGTTGTACGTGATAAGTAGGATACAGGCACATTGACAGGGGAAACCACCAGCCTTCTATGGTTGAGTAAAATCCAACTAAAACATCAAAGTATTTGTCAGATGATGAGTATGTAGAAGTTGGTATAGAAATCTATATTACAACGATAGAAAGTGCTGTATGATTTCTTACAGTAGCTAATTTTCGTATTCTTATTATCATTTTCTATATGAAATTTTCGGTTGGTATAACAATATAAAATTTTAACAAAGTAATTGATGAAGGATTCGAATTACTAAAAGATACAAATTTTATTAAAAACGTGAGTAGGTCATAAGCTGAGGGTCTTCATCAGTAATGTATGAAAAAAAGTTGACAGTGTGGCAGCTGTGTTCGAAGCAAGAATCTACCAATATTTATTTCTTGCGTCGTGAAAAGCGTCACCTAACTTTATATCCATAAAATTTCTTGTTATCACCTGCGTGTTGCACTAAAAAAAAAAAAAAGACGCGTAACATTTTTATGATGGATAACATTATCGTTCAGATAAATTTCACTCTGCCAGTAGTGTTAAATGCTTGTAAGATTGAAATTATTGGAAAAAACCGGCTTAAAGATAAACACACAGATTTCTACCATATTTCAACTTACTATTTAGGACTAATTATCTGTTTCGAATTTATAAAAATATATTTTGAAGTAAAGGAATGCCACCCAGTGGCATAGTGGTATGTCTGCGGAGTTATACAGCTAGAAGCCGGGTTTCGATACCCGTGGTGGGCAGAGCACAGATAGCCCTTTGTGTAGCTTTGTGCTTAATAACAAACAAACAAAGTAAAAAAATTATGTTTTATTTAAAATAAACTCATTCCCCTATTTTCATTTCGATACCAAGTTAATTCTGTATTAAAGGATTAAGTTTTTATGTAGCTCTTGACAGCTGCGGAGAAATCTTAGAAAGCATAAAACAGCCAGAGTTGAAAAAACTATTTCATTGCTACAAAGATGTAATTTCTTGTTAATCTCAACCTTGAAAATGTCTCAGAGTAGAAGAATGTTCTGAATGTAATCCTCAAAGCTACTGCTACTGCCGCTGGTTTGATACTGACCTCTATTATCTAGCTTTTACGAGAGAAAGCAATAAAAATTATGTCATAAAAGTAAGCCCGCCACTAAGAAAGACTACCCAGCTATGTCTGCCAGTCAGAAGCAAGTTTTTATGTTTAGGTATATTTTATAACACAATCATTTTAAAGCAATGAGCTTTTTTGCCACTATTAAGATACGGTATTTCTAATAAAGATCAACATTTTTAAGAAGTGGTGGATAGTCCTTACAGCAACCAATTATTGCAGTTTCTTGGTTTCAGGCGTAAATATACTCTGTCTGTGTACAAGTTTTAGATAAGTTCTGCCATAAAGACGCCAATTCCATCTCTTGTCTTTGCTATGGCCGATAAATGTTAATAAAATAACCCTTTTATCTGACTTTGGGACTGAAATCTATGAGCGCAGAGAAGAATAATGCACATTCAGATTTCAATAACATTCTTATATACACACTGTAAAAGCTACTCAACATACCAAACGAAATTAATACTTTCAAAATATCCAGTGAGTCATGTCTCGAAGATAAGTGTCATAATCATGTATATTCATTTCCTCAACTTTTCCAATAATTCAGAGTTATGATTATGTAAACATTAGGTATTACTTATTACAATTCATCACCCTGTTTTGCCGTTCAATGATCAAGATCTCTGTACGATTACACTATATTGAAATATTTTGATTCTGTTTCTGTTCTTCGGCTGATTACACTCTTATGAATCTTTAATAACACCAGCTTAGTCGTTCATCTCATTAGTTCTTTTTTGTTTAACTTACTTTCAAGTTGTCAAAAGAATATTGCTGACATTCCATTTAAAGCGTTATATCTATTCTCCACTGGTGTCTCCACGTATGTTTATTAGATTCGGAAGGGCCGTTTTGCACCGTTTAAAGACAGTTATGGTGGGCACTACGGAGACAGTGAGTTTTTAACGCCCTTTTCTACCACAGCAGGGCACCACGGCTTACTCGAGGCTTCATGTTGTGCACCGCAATCAGGTGCAAATGGCGACTTCGTAACTTCGTTTCACGTTTTATTAACCTCTGCCCAGTATATGCATACCATTCTGGAGCTTTAAGTACGTGAAAGATCAATAAATCAGAGACAGCCCCAATCAGCCGAAGCTCCTGAAACATTCCCATCCAAATCATTGAGATGTTAGCACCTTTCTAGGCCTAGTACGTAATTATTTCCTGGCTTTCTGTACAAGCAGGCAAACGAAGATCTCGTGACTTCCCGTCGATCCCTAGGGCGGATAAATCAGAAAAACGAGTTTCTTGGCACTAACCAAAAATTGCCTCTAGAGAGAGCTTGCTAGACGAAGAACCGTTTAGTATGGAAATTACAACTTTCTCCCGCAGACAACGTGGCAAGGATTTTTTTTTTTCGTGTTAGAAATAACCCTGTGACAAATATGCTTAAAAAGAAAAACTGCATGGGTAAAGATAAATCGTTACAAGATTCAGTTAAGTCAGATGGGAAAATTGTTGTTACGATTAGTTCTCTCTTAAAGATGATATATAGCTTGTAGTCGGCATACGAATCATCTAACCTTTGTATTGTCTGTGTTATTACACCTCTAAGTTTCCTCACCGGGAAACTTAAATCAACACCTGCAAGGAAAGTTTACCCCAGAGGGTAAAAGCAAATTAGAAATAATGAATATCCATAAAAAGTTTTTTATTCCTTCGATCAATACCCAAACGTTTTAATGAGCGTGAAAACACATTTACAAGAAGCCCTCTAGTAACCGATGCGCGTGTTTGCCCTCAGATCCTCAAAGTTTGGACATAAAAGTCTGGTAAATTACGCAATAAGTTCAACTTACCTGAAACAGCTAAACCATTGTTGGTTTAGAAACATTACTAGGGATTCCATATGAATGCATTGTTCTCCAGAACTCCATAAGATGTTTGTTAAAATACAAGCCTTACATAAAGTAGTACACAAGGTAATGTGCTGCAGTTGTTTCCTAATAACATACATACATAATGGCACAGTTTTCAGTTGAAGAATAGTTTACCATGGTGCTACCTGTATGCATGGAGTATTCCCAAAATTCCCAGATTTTATGCCGAATGGTTCCCAGATTAACGTTATGGTTCACATCCGATAATAGGACATTTTGTCAGTGGCTGTATACTACAGGCATATTCACGAAACAGATGCCACGCAGGTTGACTAAAACCAGCAACCAGCATTGACATTGATACTGGATTAACGACACTGTCATTTGATTGGTTGCTGCCATTTTATGATAGTGTTAGGATTCTTTAAGATGTTTTCTCATCTGCATTTATCCCTATAACTGTTGTTTTTCTGGAGCTGTTTTGATAGTTTAAGATTTAAAATATTTTATTTGTTATCGTCAATACCTTTGCAATTGATATGTTGATGTATGATGCATATTAATAAAAGTTTCGAAGGTTTTTGTTTGCTTGTTGAATTTCATCTAAAACTAAATGAAACCTATCTGTATTAGCCGTCCCTAATTTTGTAGTAATAGCCTAAAGGAAAGGCTACACTTCTCAGACTGAATAGTGGGATTTGTCCGTCACTCTTATAATGCACACACGACTCCAAGGTGCAGTGCGTGATATTCTTGTTTTGGCGATAACGGGATTTGAGTCATGGAACCTCAGATCCACAGTCTGGCACGCTAACTGCTAGAATGCTAAGCACAGGGTAATTGTAAAGTAAACCTCGAATTATTGTAAATATAATTTCATCATTAGCACATTCATAATTCTGAGATTTATTCAGAAAAGTTTAGAAACGATACAGAACGTTTGAAAATCATATTATACTGTATACTTAAATTGTTTTTCTGGCATATTAACATTGCTTTTATTACTTTTCTTTATCTTCCATTCAATAACACGAAATCGTTGGTTCGAATAAAATGCGTCTAAGTATGTAGAGTATTTAGACAACAGGTGAACACTGTCTATATTATTTTTCTCACAGTAATTTCAATTAGGGATAGGCTTAAAAATATGCTGATTGAGCTACTTTTGAGTTATCTACACTAGTCGTTCCTAATTTTAAAGTTATAAATTAGGCAGGTAGTTTACACCACCAACCCATAAATCTTTGGCTACTCTTTTACCAACGAATAGTAAGATTTACCATCACATTACAATGCCCTTAAGGCTGAAAGTGCGAAGATATTCAGTGAAAGGATTTGAATCCGCAGATTGCGAGTCGAGTGCTCTAACCACCAGGCCATATCAGTCCTTGGTACAGATTAAAAGAACACTAATGCCTTCTGATAGGTATTTTTTCAAAAATACTTGAACCATGTATAAACTCTTTTAAATAAAACTTACACCTCTCGTTCTGTCGATGGCGGAATTTGCGTCCTCTAGAGTAGGTAAATTTGAAGTTATAATCATTTTAGTTTATTTTTTGTTAAGCACAAAGCTATACAATGGACTATCTGTGCTGTGCCCACCGCGAGTATAAAAACCCAGTGTATAGCGGTATGAGCCCTCACACTTATCGCT
>NW_013665639.1:1248163-1255027 GCF_000517525.1 Limulus polyphemus | reverse complement strand
GGGGGCTAATCATTTTAGACATGAGATTTTCTTTATAGTATATATATTGTATGTCAATAGAACAATACGTTTTTAAGCTATCTGACATTTCGATACACACTCATTTGAATGTACTATTGAAACTTCACAAAGAATTAATCTTTACTCGCAGAGGAGTTCCGCAGATAATGTTTTTAGATCATATTCATGGAATAAATAAACATGCTTTTTTGTTTTTTAAGTTGATAAAAATGAATGTTTCAAAGATATTTAAAACATTTTCGGTATTTCTTCCTTTCAAGTTCATAGCACATTTGTTTTGAAAAGAAAAACAAACAAATAAATATGCTGATCGAATTTGTACGACAAAAAAAAAACACACAATAAAAAACGAATTTGCATTAATGAGAAGATGTACGTGTAAATAAATCTCTTTTAATTTGAAAAGAGATTTCCGGCAGAGGATATAATTATTAACCAACGTAAATAATACAGGGCAGCTGCACTTAAATGTCGGGATGCAACAGGAATACGGCTATCAGTAATTTGGGTAGAAAATTGTATCCTGGTAGAAAGAACGCGACAGGAGAATGCGCAAAAAAGATATTAATGAAATCTATTTGTTCGTTATTTCATCAAAATAGGAAAATTTTCTTCCATACGAATTCTACAAAGATCGTATAAAAACAGTTTCTGAATAATTGCTGATTATAAAAAAAAAAAAAACTTTCAAAAGCTTATCACTACATATCTTCCACTATTGTTTACTTTGTTATAAAAATTTCAGTGTATAACATTGTTAACAAGTATTTGTTTCTAATTATGACTCCCATAAAATTTACATGACCAGAATGATCATCCTTTGTTCTGCTATAATGTTTCGTACTTAATATTCGGGTTTTGCGATGACTTTTCTTAAATACCTTTTGAATATCCATTCTATTCATTCAATACTCTAACACTGCATTATTAAGAAATAACTTTATCAGTGTCTCTACTGTGGAACTACGTTTTTCTATGAAAAACAAGGAGCATACAGAGTTTATCTTCTTATAATTTCAATTATATTTGACAAAACAAGTTGCTAAGCCTTAAAGTTGATAAGCTTAAGTATAGTTTACTAAGTGTTGAGTAAATTCATGTTATGTTAATAAACTAAAAGGCATTTAGGGTGAGCCAGGAATATGTCGTGTAAAAAAAGAAAAAAAAAGAAGTGTATCAAGATTTAGTTTACTCAATGCACAACAAATCCATATAACTTTCAATGTCACGGATCCATTTATTGTAAAAATTTGAAAACCATGTCACGTGTATTTCATAGGTGGGTCATAGACACCTTAAAAAGATATATGGGCTAACATAGAACATACGAAATATTTTACAAATCATCTTTCTGGAGTCTGATAATCATGTTGGACACAATGTAGATAGCCCATTGTATCCCTCCTTTCCGTTAAGTTTTACCATGCGCTATATTTCCGTTAGATGGCGAATTTTATTGTCTTTCCAGTAGTAACAGTTTTGCTGGTATCAATCTCTGAGTGCTTTTTGAATCCGCTTTTTACGAAATATATAGACAGATTTCATTGATACTTAGTTTTTAAGATTATAGAGGAGCTTGAGATGTGGTTTTATACACAACTTTATTTATAATGTATAAACTATTTCTTAACGACCCTTTTAAAAACGAGCGAAATAAGTAAGAAAAAGGAGAAACTCATAACTTTTATACTTAATTCCTTGCTAGAAGTGTAAACAATTCAGTTTCAGGCACACCTAAAAATAAACTATGCTAACGTAAGGATTCTGAAAACTTTATTTATGATCAAACAACCACAACAATTTCCGGCTCTTAAATTCCTTCTAGAGAAACTAAAATCTAAAAAGAAGAAACCTTCTTCACTAATGAAACCTAAGAATGTTTATGGTGTTCTTTAAAATATGTTAGCCTTTTACAGTTCATACGAACGTCCAAGTTCCAAGTTTACTGCGTTATTTACAGTCAACATTAATTAAGCTTTTCCAAACTTTTGAGTTCGTTTTACAAGATCATGCTGGGTAAAGTGGAACTCTTTCGATACAATCTGTTACGTAAATTATGTAATTTGTGCTCCATTTCATACATTAAATTACACTGTTAGTAGTCCAGCTACTCAACAAGAGGGAACCGTCAATAGCAGCGGCTGTAATTAGATCTCAAATCACTCAAGAGATGGAGCTATGAGCTAAAAGTTTATACTTGAAAAAGCCAACACACTCAGAGCCATTCTAGGAGCCGCTGTGCCACGGCTAAAAATACTAAGACCTGTACACTGTCTATTGAAACCTTAAAGACACTAATGTGGCACAACATGTTCAATGCATTATTTTTATAAGAAATTGGTGTTTTTAGAAACTCAGGTAGTTTCCACTCTAATATCTGTCTACAGTATTTGAGAGATTTTACCAACAGTTTCATTTAAGCAACTTAATTGCAAGAACAGCACCTGGTAATAATACCCTAGGCATAGACGTAGGGAAAATGGCGTAAATCATTGGATTTGCTACATATTAAAAAAGTATGGCAACACCAGGTGCATCGACAACGTAAGAAGCGAGGTTTTTTTAGTATATGTAGACCAATGAACATATGAATATTTTGTGAATGGTTAAATTTTCATTAGATATTTAAAACGATACAGTTTTATTACAGTAAAATTATAGGTTTGTTTTATCAATAATCCCCCCCTTGTGTTTAAACTAGTAATTTTTTTTAATTTATGTCTAGTTAAATCATACAAATGACTTTTGAGTGTCATGCGTTCATAAACAAGCGATAAATTTTTTTCAGATGTCCTTTTAGGTTGATGTAAATGTGTATGTTGGCTTCTTGAATATAAATTTTGTTATAAAACCTACAAATACCTTGACAAAGGAAACAAGAAATAGGCTGGCTGGATGTTGATAATTTTTTTAAATAATGTGAAATAATATTCTACGTGAAACAAAGGAGAATTTAACAGAGCAATTTAAAGAATATGCTTTCAACAGCTTCAGCAAATTGCTGCAACAACATCAACACAAAAGTACGAACGTTTCGGGATTTGAAAAATAACAAAATAAATCGAAAAGCTGCTACAGTTTACTGTCTTCAATTCTAATCTAGGTCTTGAATATATTCACTGTGTGTATCGGTAGAGAAATGTTTTGTGTAATTAAATGTTATGCCAATTTTTCAAGTACAAAAGTTGAATACGTTATATTAAGACGATTTTGGAACTTCACCAAGATCGTTTTTATAAAGCTTACTCAACCCTCTACGTATATATACATGATACAAAATTGTTGCCTAACAGCTGAGGTATTAAATTAAGTACCAGTAGCACAATATCCAAAATATTTCAATCTGCAGAAATCAGGGAAATTGCAAATCAACAACAATGGCGTTGATTTATTTTTTATTCCACTTGAATATGACAACATCAAAAGAACATTTGTTTTCTTTTTATACATTTCATATTATTTTCTCAGTCTTTAGTGTTCAATGAAGACCAAAACTATTAACTGGTTTAATCTAATTTTAACCTAAAAAAAGGGAACAGATGACACAAAAATCCACAGTCTGCTAAGAATGTTTTAAATAAATACATTAACAATAAATAATTACTTTATAGGATAAAAGGCAGAATTATCTCTGCTTTTTACATATCTCATTACCAGTTTCTCCGTTTTCTTTTTTTTTCCCAACGACAAAAAGAGAGGTTATATATTTGTGTGGAAATACATTTGATCCCCTAGTAGTGATATCAGTCCTGTGTTTTAAATGCTTCAAATAATGTTTACCATTGACAAACAAATTAATACTTCACACTCCAAAATCCTGGCAGTTGATTTAAAAAATGGAGTCTTATTTATCTGACCTAAGAGAAGTTATTTAAAGGCCTTGTTGTCTTTCGTTCTTGGCTCAGGACAAGTTGCTAAAAAATATTGTTTTTCATACCTGACCTATGATTGCCATGGCATCAAACCGTCACCAAACATGCTCGCCCTTTCAGCCGTGGGATGGGGGAGGGGTATAATGTGACGGTCAATTCCACTATCCGTTGATAAAAGAGTAGCCCAAAAGTTGGCAGTGAGTAGTTTATCATTACTAAATTAGGGACGGCTAGAGCTGATAGCCCTCATATAGCTTTGCACAACTTTCAAACCAAACCAAACTCATGACAATACATCTTGACAATAGCCATGCAGCATAGTTTCCAAAGCAAAACTCACCTTCGAAAGGTTGTCATGTTCAAAGCATACCCTTCTCCCTGCTACTTTCTATAATTCATCGAATGTACGAGGATGATTGTTTCACAACACTCGTTTCATTAGTCCAATCGCACAGGAGGCGCTGTGTCTGACGACTTGACCAGTATGCTTTCGTATGGCATAGCATGAATCCATTCCTCCCCTCCAATTGCTTGAGGTACGTAACAGTTGAATAAATATGTTGTAGAGGCAACTTATGTACACGTGATTTGTGCCACCTTTCCGTACAGTATCTGAATCTATGAATATTTTGTGTCGGAAAGAGATGTTACATACCTTTCCCAAAATTGATCAATTTTCAGTTGTAACGCACTACTTACGAAACGCTAACCATTGTCAAAACGTATTCTGATACATGTTATTCCATCGCGACTTTATATCGACTGTGGTTGAAACGTGAAGTGCTAATTTGTATATTTGAAACTTAATCCCCTGTTTAAGAAAAATACTTATGCAAAAGTATATACACATTCAAAGGAAATCATATACAGTTTACACTATTTCAAATAGTACGTTTAAATCATGCAATTGGAATATAAATATTTCAGTAAGAATGATAATGTGGTGTAACGATTATGTCGGAGAACCCTAGGAATTAAGGATAACTATGTCTAATTTTGAACTACTGACAAGAGAAAATGCATCCAGCTAACAGCACCCACCATCACAAGGAATTTGTGAACCGTACCACAGGATTGGCTGTCACGCTTATAACGTGTCCACAACTGAAAGTTTGATCCTAAGCCTAATACACTAACCATTGGGCCACGCATGCCTAAGCCCTCTAAACCATTCAAATTTACCCTAATCTAATAAATATTGTTGTGTTATTAATTCTTATCCTAAAGTCTGATTTGTAAATGACTTAAATAAAACTGATAATGATTGCAGTTCACTTGCTTAATCTAGGTCATATCATAATAGCTGTTCATGAAAATTGGTGATATATGTAGCAGCTAGACCACTACTATATTTGTCGTATCCTAGCCAGCCTGATGAGTCCTGATACTGAGCGAAAGGCCTCATCGCCAATGGATATTGAAGATGTAGTGTGGTTGACATATTATAACTTATGATCCTTTACTTTCACTTATGGGTTCATAGAATAATCATCGTAATATTAAAAATAAATTACAAATTTCTTTAACTGTGAATAGATTAATGCAAATCTTTTCGTATTTATCATGTCATTAGAATATATCACTGGGAACCGAATATCATACTGAGGACGTTATAGTGAAAAATGATTAATAAGCTTTACAATATTCAAAATAATTCCTTGATAGAATAGAAAGAAGGATTTGGGAGTGATAAGGCTCGTTGTTATATCTTTTTAAAGAAGTTAAGGCCCATGCACAATAAACAAAAAAATGAAAATATATATTTTATTTGGAGCTGAGCCACCAATCTTTTTTTTTTCACAAAAAAATGTTTAGATGGAGGCTGTTATCAAGAGAATAGAAGGTATATACACATGCTTTTGATTAATAGGATCACTGGTATTACCTATCATTTCTTAAAAAGTTAAAATGTTTCCGAAGAAACGTGAGGTATTTTCTTGTGGTACGTAGACCTAATTTCCTCCTGTCAATATTCAACTTTATCACAAACTCTGCAAATACTATTATAGAAGAGGCCGATACGGTATTCAAAAATACATTAAAGTTTCTATCATAAGCAAAATAAATCTTATGCAAACATTGAAAGCTTTCGTTTTTGCTTTTCTGATTAGAAGGTAATGAAGTTAAAGAAACTTTCATTGAAATTTATTACACACGATTCTTTCAACTAGCACGTTTTAAGTGAATGTTCGTTTGAAAAATACTGTTTATTATTCGTTATGTTGTAGAATAAAACAAACGATCTGGTCTGAAGGTTCTGTAGTTAGTTTGCCCTTGAAAATATAGTGGTAACAACTAGTTTTACTTGTAATGCCTCCTGTAAGCACCTAGTGGCTAGGAGAGAAACTGGTTCTTAAACATGACATAATTTTAAAAGACAATTACCACATAGAAACTTTCACAGCAGGTTAAGTAGAAATAATATCATAATAATATACGTAATTATTTTATTCTAAAACCCTTAGTAACTCTCAATACAGTATTTTAAGGAAGTTTTAACTTCACTAACTTGGTAACTCTCCATATTCTGAATAATAGTGTTTGAATACATGAATGGAAAAGAAACGGAGCTTACGTTAAAATGCCCACTTTTTCTCCGGTTATTGATAAAATATGGCAAGAGTTTTAGGGATAGTTAGTTTTAGTTTCAATGAAACTTCCGACTCAAACATTCTTAACTTATTTCGGGCCCGGCATGGCCAGGTGGTTAAGGCACTCGACTCGCAATCTGAGGGTCGCGGGTTCGAAACCTGGTCCACCAAACATGCTCGCCCTTTCAGCCGTGGAGGCGTTATAATGTGACGGTCAATCCCACTATTCGTTGGTAAAAGAGTAGCCCAAGAGTTGGCAGTGGGTGATGATGAGTAGCTGCCTTCCCTCTAGTCTTACACTGCTAAATTAGGGACGGCTAGCTCAGATAGCCCTCGTGTAGCTTTGCGCGAAATTCAAAACAAACACACAGTAATGTTGT
>NW_013665639.1:1243084-1247202 GCF_000517525.1 Limulus polyphemus | reverse complement strand
GAAAAATTTAATTTTTCTGAAAAGGTGGTGTCTATTTACTTGTGACCACTCTGTGTACAAGTGTCAAAATAATTTGCTACTGAAGTATTTAACTGATAATCCCATTTAAAAGAAATATAGCCACGAATAAAAATGTTTAATGTTTGTTGAATACAACAACTCAAACACTAGAAAATTGTAAATCGTAAATGTTGATTACAGTTAGATATTTTTATGTTTCTATACTTTCTTTTTAAAACAACGAGGCGTGTTGTTAGTAAGGTATGTGTTCAGACATATTTTGGCATTTATAATATTTTTGGTTTTGCATAAATTAAAAGAAATTTATGGAAAAGCTGTGAATTATTATATATATATATATTTAGATTGAATGTTTAGTACTGGCTACGTACAAGTATGCTTAGAGATTTTAAATTGTTAATTACCTGTTTCGTGTCATTAGGAGACAGAGACCGGAATCAAGTCTTTTCAGAAGGTACTTCTTCACCTTCTTTGAAGCCCAGGTTGTTTGGTCCTGTGACCCCTGTTGGGATTATCATGAATTATCGCACTTCGCCACCTCAGAGGGACTTTAGAAATAGTGCGAATTCTTTTTTAAGAACTTCTTTTGAGCATGACTTATATTCAACAGTGAATACGATTGCGAATGAGACGGATATGAATCGTGCTTCATTAGACGACATTTTTCCTTGTACGGAAAATAAGCCAGTATTCTCACAAGAAGTTGAAGCTGATGAATTAAAAGACCAAACGTCAAAAAGGATCGACATGTTTTTACCAGAGTGTGAACGAAACATTCGGGAAGATGATAAGAACCTCTACACGCTCGCTGACAATTTGAGCACTTTTAGCTTGGAAAACCAAAGTAGCAGTTTTGAAACAGATTCTGCAAACGAAGACGACGAGACATGTGGTGGATCTTTTACTACAAGCGCCAACG
This sequence comes from Limulus polyphemus, assembly GCF_000517525.1. Taxonomy (NCBI): domain Eukaryota; kingdom Metazoa; phylum Arthropoda; class Merostomata; order Xiphosura; family Limulidae; genus Limulus; species Limulus polyphemus. The sequence goes on along the minus strand of NW_013665639.1, from coordinate 1,246,262 downwards.
AAGATTTTGAATATTTGCACGAGCCGCAGTGCCACGAGCGAACGATTGGAGATGTACCTAAACCAACCGTTGCTTCTCCTAGTAAAATTACGTGTGATTGTAATATGAACAGTCAATGTAACGCCATTGTAGACTGCCAGTTATCTTTCACTGACAATATTGAGACAAATACTCTGCACGGAAATAATAAGATGTCATTAGATAAATATTGCAGCCGTAATTTGTTTCCTTTTGCTGATCACGTGCCAATTAGGAGACATTCAAGAAAGTGCATGTGTCTTCCATTCACTAATCGTCCAGAGACAACTCATCGCCATGCTCTCGTCTTTCCGCAAAATAATTTGTTTTTTTGCGAATGAGACGAACTTTAATAAACTATAAATATTTGTCATTTCAGTGAAAATAAGTTTAAGGGAAGCAAAAATATTTTGGCAGTGAAAACTTAATAAGAAAACGTCATAATTATCTGTGAAAAAACAAATAATCCAATTCTTAAGGTGCTCAATTACTTTACGAACTAATAACAATTGCACACGAATAAGGCCCGGCATGGCCAGGTGGTTAAGGCACTCGACTCGCAATCTGAGGGTCGCGGGTTCGAATCCCTGTCCACCAAACATGCTCGCCCTTTCAGCCGTGGGGGCGTTATAATGTGACGGTCAATTCCACTATTCGTTGGTAAAAGAGTAGCCCAAGAGTTGGCAGTGGGTGGTGATGACTAGCTGCCTTCCCTCTAGTCTTACACTGCTAAATTAGGGACGGCTAGCGCAGATAGCCCTCGTGTAGCTTTGCGCGAAATTAAAACAAACTTATTTTGATGAAATAACGTTTTTTCTTTCATTTGTAGTAACATTCCTCAATACTTGTACTCAAAGTACTTTTAAATGAAACTATCATCAGAGAAAAAAAAAATACTACCATAATCTTTGGTATTGATTAAATTTTTGTGGTCTATCTAGCAATAGAAAAATAATAAAACTAGTTGAAAGTTCCTAATTTTATTTGAATAATTTAATCGGCTTCAATCATTAATTTTTGAACTTTTAATTGTCTACGATTATTAATAAACGTAGTACGGTTAGGTTAGATTTATGTTATAATAAGGGAGTTTTTAGCACCAGCCAAAGCACAGGCTTTCCTTTTACAAATTATAGAGTACTGTCGCAGCGCGTCATTCAGGTGACGTGGCGCCGTCTCTACTTTCGAATCATCAACCATGGGGAGGAACCAGTCGGCAGCAACCTACTGCTATTTTTTATATATGTTATTTCGTTATTTATTAATTAATTGCTCTCCGGTTGCTCAGCGGTAAGTATAAGGGCCTATAACACTAAAAAGTAAATTTAGATACTCGCGGTGGGTAAAGCACAGATAAACCTTTGTGTATTTTTGTGATTAACAGCAAACAATTCATTTGTATATTAATAGGTGTCATTTTTACACAAAGTTCACAATCAAAAAAAGAGGGGATTGCGTTTTTAATATAAAGAAGTTGAGGTCAAGATTGTTAATCTCTGCTTGACACTAGCATAAATTTGTTCACATTAAGCATATTATTTCAAGTTAACCATTGTATCCTTAAAATAATTCGAAATTAATTAGAGTATTTATGATAAATGAAGAGCAATGTTAATATTTTAGCTACAGTCATTGAAAGCAAAAAGAAAAAAAACTATAAAAGCTTAACTAAGTAAGCCAGATCCTTCTTATGTTTCTAACATAATATAATATTTCTAAACCAACGAAGTTAGGTATTGCTTAACAGTAACCGGACTTTTTTTATAATAACGAGTATTGTAATATCAAATAGTTTTATGCACTAGCCTTGAGAAGACGCAAAGGCGAAACGTCAGTCATCTTATAGTTATCTAGAGGGTAAAGGTCGTTTTTTTTCTTTCTTACGTTATTATCAAAATATGTAAATCCCCCCAGTTTGCATTACACAATTTGAAAGTAATCGGACCTAACAATGTTGTTCCATTTTGTTGTCTTTACAAATTTAACGAACAGGCCTACTAATTTCTTATCCAACATGTATGGTCACACTATAGAATATATCTTTTATGTACTATGTGTTCGACACTATAGCATTAGGACAAACAAAGGTAAGTTTCATTTAATATTAATAATATTGTATAAAACTGTACAATTTAAGTGAATTGACCACAGTCGACTAATATATTCCCAACATAACTTGAAATTAATTAGAATATTTGTAAGAATATTAGTAACTGGGTATTATATAGTAACCAAAAAATTCTCGTAGTGAGTATAATTAGATAGTTTCGTTAGTTTAAAATCAGTTATATATTTTTCACTGAGCGATGGTTCCCCCAGTGGTTACAGCAGTAAGTCTTAGGATTTACAATGCTACGATTCTCCTCGATGGACATAGCAGATAGCCGGATATGGCTTTGCTATAAGAAAATACACACTGTGATTCAACGGCCCTGGTTTAAAACTGAAGCAGTATTTTTATTTATTAGATATTATGAGAAATCTGAAAAGAAATATTTGTTCTATATTTTTATTTGAGTTATAATAAATTTTTCTTCGTATCAGAATATTAGTCAAAAGTACACCACTGGTTATCTTCATATAACTGTCCTTAATTTTAAATCCGTAAACTAGGGCGAAGGTAGGTAGTACAAAACAGGCGTTACTATCTGTTAAGCCAACCTTGTCTAACCGCATTTTTTTGCGGAAACAGGCCGCGAACCACGGACCCTTAGATTTACAAATCGAGCACGTTAGCCATTAAGCTATTTCCGACTGGTAATAAGAGTGTAATTCAGTTGGAATATTTAATATTTCCTGGTGAAACTTCGATAGAGAATATTAACACACATATATATTAGGTCGTCAATAAGAAACTAATGTCGCGTTTTGGAACACTTTCATTACCCACCCCCCCCAAAAACGTACATCATGTATAATAGTTAAGCGAACCTCCTAAACGTCACGTTAGTGTAGCCTATATAATGTGTAAAGTTTAGTATACTCCAATCCCTTATAGTGATGACACACGACGAGACTCGCATTCGGCATTGAATGCTGTTTGAATACAAGAAGGGAAACAATGCCTCTGTAACCACAAAGAATATCAAAAGAGTTATGGAAATATTTTGAACGTTCGTAAGTGTCAACGATGGTTCAGCAAATTTCCTTCAGGTAACCT
>NW_013665639.1:1241523-1242483 GCF_000517525.1 Limulus polyphemus | reverse complement strand
GTTGCTTCATCTCTTCTGGCGCGTAATGCGCGTGAACCATTTTTGGAGATAATTGTCAACGGTGATGAAAAATGGATTCTCTATGCGAATATTAAACGCCAAAAAACAATGGCTCAGCCCTAGACAAAGACCACTTCCGACCTCAAAACCTGGACTCCATCCGCAGAAAGTGATGCTTTGCATTTGGTGGGACATCAAAAAAGTAATTCATTCCGAACTTCTCAATCCACAGCGAACTGTCAATGCAGAAATCTATCGTCAGCAACTATCAAGCCCTTCATCAGAAACGCCCTTATTCGTCAATCGGAAAGGTGTTCTTCTCCACGAAAATGCACGTCCACATGTGGCACGTTTGATGCAACGTAAGATTCTCCCCCCTACCATATTCTCCAGATATGACACCATCAGATTACCATCTTTTTTCGTTCGCTACGACACCATCTTAATGGGAAAACGTATGCAAATATGGAAGGTAAGAGGATATCGACATGTTTTTTTGCTTCAAAGCCAAGTGATTTCTTTAATTAGGACATTAACACCCTGATGGTAAGATGTAAAAGCATCATCGATAAGAATGGGGACTATTTTCTTTTAATAAATGTTTTGTTTTGATATATAAGTTGTTCGGGTTTTTTCATCTAAAAAAAAGCGACATTAATTTCTTGACGACCATATACATATATATATATATACATGTACATAACAAATGAAACAACACTGGAATGATCAGACACGTACATTGTTTTTTACTAAAAGAAATAATGGCCAGGTGGTTAGGGTGCTCGACTCGCAATCTGTGGGTGTTGCGGGCTCGAATCCCCGTCACACAAAACATGCTCGCCCTTTCAGCCGTGGGGGCGTTATAATGTGCGGTCAATCCCACTATTGGTAAAAGAGTAGCCCAAGAGTTGGCGATGGGTGATGATGACTAGCTGCCTTCCCTCTAGTCTTGCACTGCTA
>NW_013665639.1:1232426-1241050 GCF_000517525.1 Limulus polyphemus | reverse complement strand
GACGGCTAGCGCAGACAGCCCTCGTGTAGCTTTGCGCGAAATCCATAACAAACAAACTAAAAGAAATGACACACAAAACTCAAGTTCGTTTCTTTGTTTGTTGGTGCTGTTTTTACATCTAAACCAAGTATTTTTAACGAGAGAAAATGATTTCAGGTAGCTGCTCAGATATAGGTACCATGGCTGACATGGTCTTACGTTAAGTAAAATTAATTCAAACTGTAGGAACAGATAAGAGTATACTGTTCACAGATACGGCTTCGTCAAAGTAAGCGTGAAAATCTCACCTTCTTCATTTTTTGTATATCTATAGATCGCACATTTGTTACTAAGTTTTCTCATAAATATGCATGAAAATAACTAGATTTGTCTGATAGCACCTCTCTGGGTTATGTATAGTGTCTAGTTTCAAGATTAGGAAGCCCACAGAATTAGAGATTATATAAACGTGTGTATCGTATGTAACGTTTTGTTTATCTGAATGCCATTATTATTTATTTTACTATAACAGCACTTTGATAACCTGCACCAGTATATGCAACTATTGTGTATTCTAAATATAGAATGTTGTAAATTGGATGTATTTATCTTCGAATGAATAATATTTATACTAGGATTATAACAGCATTTTAATAATATGCCCCAGTACATGCAACTATTATGTATTCTACATACAGACTGCTGTAAATTAGATGTATTTATCTTCGAATGAATAATATTTAAACAGCATTTTAAAAACATTCTAAAACATATCGCTGTAACATTTCAGCGTATGAGATCATCTTAAAACTCATTATTCCAAAACTTTAACAGACTAAGAATTCAGTGATCGCAATCAAGGCATTCCGCAGAACTGGAGTATTTGAACTAAACAAGTAAACTTCTAAATACCTGAGAAGGTATTAATTTTAACGTTTAAATTATACCGATCTAAAATGTTATACATGGAAATATATGTACGTACTTTAATGAATGCGTACATATCGTTAAAGAGTGTGCTACCTTTGATACAACGTGTCGATTTTAAATAATAAGGCTAGTTAGTTATTGTTCAGTTAAGTGATAAAGTGTGGAATGAAAGTAAACTAAACATTTCAATCTTGTTTTCTGCCTGAAAAGGACTTTGGAAGAAAATAATGTAATTAGTAAAGCCAAAAAAAAAAAATCACAAGCAGAAAAGATGTTGTGGACTCTTTAATAATGTTGTGACTATGTGAATTTTACGGTTCATTTTATATCTGTTTCTCAGGCGATTTCACTGTTCCCAGCTGTTTTTCTGCTCCGTTGTCAAATATACTTCCCAAGTTCCGATATTCGCTTGGATGCGATAGATTGAGATGAATGTCCAGCTGCTGTTGCCGCAATAAGGGCTCGGTCCATCGGTCACCGGATCTGCTAGGGATTAACTTCCAGATTTCATTTACTCTAAAACACATCAGAAGAGGATTTTATTTCCGTTCGCCGTTGGTCCGTGCCTTCCAGCCACAATAAAAACAGCTTATATAACCCCTGATCCCAATGATGTCGCAGAATTTAACCTCACAAGTAACTTATTTTGATAACTTTAGAGATCAGAGAAATATTGAGGGCTTAGAAAAAAAAAAGTGAGGGTCAAAGTATTTAGTTTCGCATGATCAATTATCAAATAACTTTCCACATGTTTTTCCCTGCTTCCTGATGAATGTGGTTGCTGGCCCGGTCAGAGAAGCCTCGCGGCTATATTGTAATTTACGGCAGAGAAACAGATACTCCCAAGCTAAAGAGGGCTTGTTTTCTCTTTCTGGTGTCCACCCTATAGCCATTAGGCCTAACTCTAGCTCACTGCTGATCCAAATTGCTGAGTACAGTACTGATAAAGACATTTATCAGATGTAATCATTAAAACATACTGTTGTAAAGGGAGATTGGTTGACTAGGATTGGCTAATTGTAAAGCTATGGTAATAATTTTTGTTTCTAGGTGGCCCTGAAATACTGCGTACAAACTTGGTGAAAAGCTTTTACCCTAGCATGCGTCTGGTGGGTAGAAAGTTCTCTGTCATTAATGAAAAACTCTTAATCTTTTCCCACTTGAACGGTACTGTCTCAGTGATAAATAAAAGTCTCATCAACCTGCTTGGTTGCCAGTGCGGCAGTTGTTACATTCTGTTATTGAAGAAAGGATTTCACTTGCTGGATGAAAATCTCTCGTTTACAAACGTCAGCTAATTTTCGGATTCTCTCTTTTTCTGCGCCAAAACGGTGACTACTTCTGAAACAAACACAGGACCCTATCGAGTATCTAGTTACAGCGTTAGATTTATTTGCTCTAGCGCTAGAGCAAATAAATCTAAGTTTGAAGTGGGGATATCAGGAAGATACCTCAGTGCGATATTAGAAAGACATCTCAATGGGATAGCAGGAAGACACCTAAGTGGGATATCCGGAGGATATTTCAGTACGACATCAGGACGAAACCTTAGTGGGATATCAGGAAAAAATCTAAGTGAGTTATTAGGAAAGCATTTCAGTGAGAACATTTAAAAACTACATTTACAACGAATTCAGTTGATTCTGATCGAATATCTTTGTTGTTTTAAACAGTTTTCATTGCACTGACATCATTCTAAAATACAGTTACATTATATACTTCAAAACAATTCTCTCTGTTTGAGTTCAAAGTTGAAACAACAGCAAAATTCAATAAGTTTTATTCCGAACTACTACTTTGAAATGTAGATTACATAAAAAATCGTAATCATCAGTACACTCTAAAATGCCCACAAAACGAGATATTCAAACACCTAATTAGTTTAAGTGATAAAGAACAGAATAATTCAAAATCACTTCATTCTTGTGGTTTATTAAAAGTTTCACTTTGAGAGCATCAAAATTCTATGTACCTCTTTCGCTATGTGTTTCTATAGTGTTCTTAAAACGATAGAACTTTTGTATACGTGCTATTAAAGACAAAACCAGCCGTGAAATTTAATAAGTTAAGGTGCTGCCTTATTCAAATTGGGGGTAGTTATACTTCTGAAAGTACTTAGTTTGAATTGCATGAGCTTATAATCAGACCAATAGTTGCATTATGTTGTTTATGGCTGAAAATATAGAAGCAGATATAGTGCTATTATTTCTTTATTATTCATACAAATTACTGTTACATCATGTATCTCGAAAGCAGAGAACAATCAAGTCTGATTAAACATAATAAAGGACAGGAAAACCTGCACATTATGTTCTCGTCTTGCGTTTGTATCAATTTAACATTTCATTTTAATGCTTAGTGTGGTGAGAAACGCTCAGACGTCTCATTATATCAAGTATAATGAACATATACAGTGTGTCCTAAAAAACAACAACATTTTTTGTGGCTTCCGGTCAACGAAAACAAAACTTTTTTTTTCTACAATTTCATACCACACAAACAGGATTCAACTCTTAAAATGAATGTCGTAATATGATATACTTACAGTATTCAGTTGTTGCGTGTTCAGATTACATTTAATGTTAACTTATAGGTACATAATAAAGAACCGTGTAGCGTCTAAAGAAGGAAAAAACAACAACATGGAACAGGTTTGGCTAACAATTATTGGTGTGTTTGATTATGGACCAGCGTTTCACAAAGTCAAAATGATTTGGTTTTATAACCAGGCGTTTCCGTCCTTAAGGCGTGTGGCCTGCTAGTTTAGATAATAAAATAACGGAAGTAATGATTTTCGATAGATAATTGCTTTCAAACAAGGTAGAAACCAATGATGTTAATGTGTAAAGTAATTTCCGCCTTTTTAACATTTTTTTCAAATCACTTAAATCACTCTACGTCAGCAACTTACAGAATATTTTACTTTCCGTTTCTAAGGTTGTTATTTTCTGGCTATTACGCTAGTGGAATAAACACCATTATCATGTTAATAAGTATATATAGCGGATGGTTGTAAAATCAAATTATTTTCGTTTGAAATACACGTTTTAATAAAATGGTCCCTCTGTGGCAACTTCCGAACTAATAAAGCTAAAATTTGGAGTTAGACCTCCGCGATACACACATAGTCTACAGTGTAGCTTGCCAAATAACCTTTAATGCATACTATACTAGCTGTACCTTAGTTTCACATTTTATTCATTTAGAATTGAGGTGACTAAGTCACTGTATATGGTACTAAAATTACAATAAAGTTGAGTGAAATTCAAAGTTATCTCCAGTTATGCCAAATATTTTTTTGTTTCCACTTAACTACCTCTTAATTACAAAATTTGGTTTTTTAAAGTTATTTTAAGAATGTTTATTTGATTTCCATTTGTTTTCAGGTTTGTATTACTCAGAAAATGATACAACTTGTTCCTTTCGTACTTATGAGTGGAAAATGAATTGCTATAAAATCACTTTTTTTTTCGACATTAACCTTTAAATTGTTTTCACACTATTCATTATCGGTGTTTTCCACATGTTTTTGCCTCTTACAACACTCACTGTAAAACACTTATTCAAAACAATTTAGCGAAATCACTCATTTGTTTAAAATACATTAAAATGATCCACGAGTAATTAATGGAATTAATTGCAATGTTAATGGTATTTTTGTTTACATTTTTCTCTGTGACTCATACGTTCTTGTAAGGATCCTGTAACCAACGAAACCCAAGATCTATAAGTAATTAGACGCATAACTAATTGAAAATGTTTGTTTAAAATACGATGGGAATATGAACCACATTTATGATTTTACAATTAATAGGTTATACGATCATCAACAAGCATTTTCTATATTAAGATCTTTTAGTGTTTACTAAAACGTGACGAAAAACGCCCTTGTGTTTTTAACAAAATGTGACACAGGCCCGATACTTTGAGTTACTATTTCGTTGTATGGGGGACTCGAACGCATGTTTATTCAATGAAGTTAATTAAAATTAGTCTCACACAATTTTCAGGGCCCCCAGTGGCACTCACGGTGGGCAGCTAGTCCGTTGAATAGTTTTGCGCTTAACAACAAACAAACAATTTTCAAGAAAGTTCGAAACAACTTTTTAACATCGGCGTTAAAAGTTCCCTGATGAAATAGGTCTGGAAACTTATCAATTTCTGCTTCATAATTAATACTTTTTTAAAGAGTATGAAGTACAGTACTGATACAGTATTTATCTTAGAAAAGGTTGTCACTAAAGGATGTAAAAAATGATTTTTTTATCTAAGAAAAAAGTAAGATTAATAGAACTAAAAAACACCCCAGTTTTAACATATGTAACTCTAAAAGCTTTCTATATAATAAAGTGACCACCCTGCAAAACCCTTGCTGTACAATAAAGTGACCATCCTGCAAAGCTATAGAATTTTGTCTCTCAGTTTCCAAAGTCAACTAAAGCAATGTTAATAACATTGTCGAAAAAGTGCCAAATATTCAACATTACTAGTAATGTGTGACACTTATAGATTTGATTATCAGTTTTTGAGATTAGTATGATGTATATTATTTATCTTGATATTTTTGGAATAAAAGCATCATCAGAATGATTAAATATTCAGAAATAGTAAAAGATATATAAATATATTAGATAGGTTACATCTGTAATGGGGAGTAGTTGTATGCTATAACAATATCTTACAACTTCAATGTCTTATATATATATTTATTTATTTAAGTTCATGTTGTGTCGTGGAAAATGAAGATATTTGAAAAGTTTTTCTAGGGCTAATGACTTTGTAGAGGATACCAAACTAGCACTATCATGATATCACCTAGGTCATTTGTGAGAAGCAGTTTTCATTCTTTGATGCTCATTCGTCATATAATTGTTTCGTGTAGGTAGCAAGATAGTGCAATTTCCAGGTTTCTAAAGCTGATTGGTTAGCTTGTGAGCCTGTAGTTTTGCTAATAGAATCTGTGTAAGCTTTAGATTGTTTTTGATTTGACTTTCTCAGCTGTTAAAGTTCAAGTTGTATTTCTGTATCATATTAAAATTCAGTTGACTCTTAATTCACATTCACTCTTCGTCATCTTGCTTTCGTGTTACCTACCGATTGCTCATATCATCATGTGCTGTATTTTCATTTTTACACATTCAATGTTCAATAAAAAATTCTGTTTATTGTTCAATTATTGTTTGTCTCATTAATTTGTCACAATGTGTCTTTTATCTTCACGTTTGTTTGCTGAGTTTACAGTATTCTGTTATCTACGGAACCGAAATACTTGCCAATAAATTTAGCATTGAATGAAAGTAGCATACTACAAACAATATTAATTAGACTTTTTTTTTCAGAACCAACATTTTGTAGCTAACACAGAAATAGGCGTTTGCTATCTTACTTCGCACTTTAGGTAGTAGAATTCCGCGCTCAATTTTTCCATGGTTTTATTATTCTGTTAACAGTGAAATAAATCGTTTTACTATCAAATTAATGTAGTTTAATTCTTCCACAAATGTTATCGGAGTAAAGGAAAAACAACAACAACAACAAAATCTAGAAATGGATAGGTTATAGTTGATTGATTTTAGACAACGTTGTAAATAAAATAAAGATGGTCTAATTATTTTTCACTATAATCTCAAGAATCTCATAAATGTTTCAAAAATAAGCCTTAATGGTGAAGAAATTACAGGATACAAGACAAATCTACTTCTTAAGAATAACAAGTAATGTATTAAGTAGAATAAAGTTGCTAATGTCTGATCTCTTACTTTAAGCTTTCATTGTTTAATTTTATTCATTTTTTTTCTAGTCTGTTCTGAAACAACACTTCACTAATCAATTACCTCCACCAACGAAGGTGGGCGGATGTTGTTTTCACCCCTGTGTATATGTGTGTTTGTGAGCCAGATTTCTCAAAAACTGCGGAGTGGATTTTTATGAAAGTTCGTATACATTTGGACTATGACCAAACTTAGAAATGATTAATTTTTGGAGGGTCAAGGTCACAACAATGTCACAAATATCCAAAACAAATCCCTATTTGTTAACATTTTTGCTCTATAACTCAGTCAAAAATGATCGGATGTTAATGAAACTTGGTGGAAATATATAGAATATTATTCCTCGTTATCCTGTCAAAAATCGTCCGTATCCGTTGATAACGAAGGACATATTACACATTTTCGTGTTCTTTAAGAGCCGAATGTGATGAACGCTGCGTGGCGGAGGTATTCGCTCTACTGAGTGCCCCTCTAGCTAAAATAGCTCAACGTATTACTAGCTTTTTCATTGATGCGCAATACTTCGTCACTTCTGGTTGTAAGCCTGGTCAGTGTAACAAGGAGTTTTATTTAAGGATTTTCAAAAATTGCTAGGACAGGCAATATTCTAAAGCTTTAAAATATATGAAAAATATATTATGTTTGCTGTGGCAAAAGGTATAAAAACAAACTTTTGAGAGCAAAACAACCCTGAGCTATCTGCTGTGTTTACCACGAGGAATCGAACCTCACATTTTATCGTTGTCAGTTCAGTGATGATACACTGGTGTACCATCAAGTTCAATCCCATTGACCATAATAACATAGAATCCCTCCTTCACTTCGTTTGGATACAGATCGATCTAAACCTTTAGGTCAGTGGATTTTTTGTGTGCTATTATTACTAAAATTAGGTAGACAAGGGGTGGAATTTGAACAGAGGATAAGAATTCGGAGGTACAGTGACTTGACGATAAAAATATTTTGCTTTCGAGCTACATTTTTTCATATTTATTAAAAAATATATCCGAAAAAAAAATTGGTTTTATTCTTAAATCAGCATATTGTTATTATTATTCGTTTTAATCCACTTAATTTAATAATACGATGTGTTTTAGCAATCACTTGAAAGTTCGAATTCATAAAATTACAATTTAGTATTACTTATGATTATATCCTTTAAGACTAATTTCATTTATCTTTCTAATTAACGTAATGCAAGGCTGGTTTAGTAATGTTCTATACTCTATCGGTACATAATTTTTAAAGGCAAAATTTATCCTGCATTTGCATTTTGTAAGTTATGGCAAAGCTACTAAGGCTGTTTGCCTCCATCCCTAGTTTCGAACTACTGATCCCAGGGGAGACAGCAAGTCAGAAGTACCCTATCACCCACCTTTCATGCTGAATAATTGACCGTCACTCTTATAACGCATCCACAATTTAAGAAGTGGGGAATATTATGTGTCGGGCTAGTTCCAAAATCCAGGTTTTTTATCACAAAGTGTTTAACTCGCAATTTGAGGGTCGTAGGATCAAAAACCTGTCGCCGAGTATCCCCGCCATTTCAACATGAGCTAGTCAAAATGTAACGGTTAATGCCAGTATTCGTCGGTCAAGAGTTGGTGGTGTTGATCAGCTTCCTTCCCTTTAGTCTATCACTTCAAAATCAGGGACAGCTAGCGCAGATAGTCCTTGAAAAACTTTCCGCGATATTCAACAAATAAACAAACGAACTACCACAGAACCAACTGGCACCGCGTCATTTATCAAAATTTTACATTACAGTAGGATATTTGTTTAATCACTATTCTGCTATCTGTTTGTCTTTTGAATTTCGTGCAAAGCTACACGAGGGCTATCTGCGCTAGCCATTCCTTATTTTGGCTGTTTAAGACAAAAGGGAAGGCAGCTAGTCATCACCACCCACCGCCAACTCTTGAGCTACTCCTTTACCAACGAATA
>NW_013665639.1:1217527-1232072 GCF_000517525.1 Limulus polyphemus | reverse complement strand
TGATGTGATGGGGCTTCGAACCCGCGACCCTCAGATTGCGAGTCGAGCACCTTAACCACCTGGCCATGCTGGGCCATTCTGCTATCTACTAACACAGACAAGTATAATGACTAAGACAAAATTCCTAACTTTGACGTTAATAAGACGTTTAAAATATACACTTAATTCTTATATTAAACAATTAACACATGTTTGATCCTATCTACGAAGGTTCAATATTTTATATCTGTGAACCTTATTTAACATTGCATTTAAGTCAATTTGCATCCATAAGTATCCCTCCTCCTATAAGAAAAATTGTGTTATTGTAGGCGGAAAATTCATAAGTATGCATGCTACTGCGTTACCGTGTTAAGGTAGTTAATAATAATGAAGAATACTTATCGAGTGTTTCTCTTTTAGACTGTCGAAACTTAGTAAATAAACTCTCATTAGCGACAACTTAATAAAGTGCTTACAAAAAAAAAAAATCTATGAAAACAACACAGTTATTTTATAGACCCCACATTTGTTTTGTCTACATACGTAAATAAGTTTCCGAAAGAGAACCATATGAAGAAAACTGCTAACATTGAATTCTGCCCTTTTTGTCATCAATCATGTTCTTAACTGGCTGCTGTAGTTGGTAAAGCTTGAGCGTTCAGTATTACACTGTGCACGTATTCATGATTACCACACTAAACAACCACGCAGAACGTGACACACAGAGGAGATGTACTTGAAAGGTGTACTTAGAAGACATTCTCTGCAGTAATGTGAATACGAATGTCTTAGAATATTACGAATCAGATAAACTCCACAACCTTCAAGTAAGAGTTTCAAATAGGCTCTCACAAAAATATAGTTCAATATCCTGTTTTGTTTTCATTATTTATTTTTTTTATTTTTACAACATTATCCGTATAGTTTCCGGTCCATTAAAAAAAATTTTTCTCCGTTAAATTATAAAAACAAGCTAGGTTGTTTCAAGAAAATTTTGCCTGTATGTGCTCAAATCCTGTATATTTTCAACATCATAATATATTTCACATATTGTAATGTCCTGGCTAATGCTTCCAGTGGCTCACCAATAAGTCTGTGAACTTATAACGGTAAAAATCGGGTTTCAATACTCGTTGTGGACACAGCACAAATAGCCCATTGTGAAGCTTTGTGCTTAAACAAACAAAATCCTAGCTAATTTTATCTTCCATGTAAATACAGTTCACTTGTGATAAACTTATTACACGTAGTTCTTACAACTTTATGATCAACAAGACACCACTATATCACTTTTATATATATATGTATGTGTGTGTATATTTTTTACGTTGTGGGCATTCAAGTTGAAACCAAGGGATACAATTAAAAATGCCCTGTTCACCCTCTTTACCTCACAATATGGAAGTTTATTAATGAAATTATTGGAGCAGAAAAAGGAAAAAAATATATGAAATGTCAACCAGCGTTAAAAAGAAGAGATAATAGACATGCAAAACAAGAAGAGAGAGTTAGGCAAAACAACGGAATTTCTTAGTTTAAACAACGCCAACAACTGTTTAATTGGATGTGGTAAAACCAGGTAGGTTAATAAATAATGGAAATTTATTGATGAAAAGGTACGTAAAGGAATTATTTAAGTCTGTAGTAATAGTAATTTGAGGGCAAAAAATAATTAGCTTAAAATTTTTAATTAAAATACAGGATGTATCACTTTTTATTCAAGAATCTCAGAGGATAAGAAAGGAAGAACAGACTTGATTGACTTGGTGCTCAATTGCGATATAATGGCTTTAGGTAGACGTTTAGAGACAGAAAGTAGAAAAATTGAAACTGAAGTCTTATGAAGGAACTCCAGGATAGAAGAAGACTGCAATAAGATTTATGTACACTTACAGCTTGCTGAGAAGATTTTTATGTTTTCCAGTGGTGAAGAGCTGAGCTGAATAGTAAGAGAAACCAAGAAAGACTTGAGTGAATTGATTGGTATGGTTTTTAGATTGAAAAGTTTGAGTAGATTGAACAAGAATAGAAGAGAAAGAAGATTGCCATTTAAAATTATTTCTCTCATGCTAATCCCTGATTGAGTGGCAGGAAAGAAATGTGCAAGAAATAACGAAAGAGTGAAATAGATATTGATTTTCTGTTCAGCATGTGACGTTGGAAGTTTGAACAGCATCTGTGAAATTGCATGGTAGGCAAATAAAGAATAACTATGATGAGCCTACTCTGAACAACTAACAAACTTAGAAGAAGTCGAAATTTTCGTTGTAAGTTTAGTATGTTTCCCCCTTTTCTCGTAATTATGCAATAAACAGCGTGTGGATGTTTTGGTATTCTAAGTTTAGAGGAATAATTCCTCACAGATAAACCATCCCTCATATGACAAAGAGATTCCTGGTTTGTGGGAGGGAACGGTTTGTGGGAACAGGTAGAAGAAAAAGCAGACAGGCATGTTTGACGAAACACAATTAAGTAATCATTATCCATTTTTGCAGCTCCTCATTTTAGGAAGGTTGCTGAAATAAAAACCAATGAACTATTGAACAACTAATTTATTAGTCGGCTGGTTGTACAACATGTTACTCACAAGATGACTCTTCTGGTTTGGTATATGTATATACCACATGTTTCTTTCTTTCTGTAGTATTAATAAATCAAATATTTATTTTGAATATATGCTGGTCTTTTACATAACACGTGGTCAAGAAACCGTTGAATTGAGTTTATTTCAAGTTACGTTTGTTTCTTTGTCATTCTTAAAGTTAAACCTGTTACCGTCCGCGGAAACATTTCTACATGCGACCTCATGTAACTTTAAAGCAATGCCCTTCCCTTGTTAAGCCCGGCATGGCCAGATGGTTAGGGCGCTCAACTCGCAATCTGAGGGTCGCGGGTTCGAATCCCCGTCCCACCAAACATGCTCACCCTTTCAGTCGTTAGGGTGTTATAATGGGACGGCCAATCGCACTATTCGTTAGTAAAAGAGTAGCCCAAGAGTTGGCGGTGGGTGGTGATGACTAGTTGCCTTTCCTCTAGTCTTTAACTGCTAAATTAGGAACGGCTAACGCAGATAGCCCTCGTGAAGCTTTGCGTGAAATTTAAAAACAAACAAAAAAACACATCTTCCCTTGTTGTACAAGCAATATCTAGAGATCATGGCCTTATCAGTGTGGAATGAATGTGACCAGTCACTTAGCATCACAGTCGCTATAGGTAAATACCATGTTTCGTTTCAAACAGAAACCTCTCATTTAGTTAATCTGATTTCGAGTTTCATCCGAAGTTGACGTGTTCTTGATTCTCGATAAAGGTAAGCAAATACATACAATCTATTTTTATTTTTCAATCATCTTATAAAGATATTCTTACCGTATTATATTTTGTGTTCAGTCTAGTTATTTCTAAACATAAACTCAGCCAGTACACACTCAGCACTTTTCCGTAATACCTCAGCTTGTTGAATCTCCTGTTTAGCAGACTTATGCGAAATAGTTGTTCTATATCATTTAGTTCACCTGAATATACCACACTGGTTAACACTGAATACTAGAGGTTCGTCAAGTAACCCAGCCAGACAATGTGAGCGACACACGTCGTTTTGGATGCCATACTTGACAGACCACTCAGTAAACCAAATGAAACTTTTTCCTACAGGCCATTCAGTGAATCACAATAAAACTTTTTTTTTTTCAATAGATCGCTCAGTGAATCTTTTATTTTTACAAGCCGAGATAAATGAGTGTTAGGCCTAGTTATTAGGCTAGTTACTCTAATCATATCTACACCAAGCTGCGGTAACATTTAATGTGATGTTATCCTTTCACTTTTTCTCGCTGAGTTGTGCTTAATATATGTTAAATATAATAGCAATTTCAGTTTATTTGAAGAATTAAAAACAGTCAAAACCTGATCGATTTAGTATGAGCCGGAAGTGAGCACACTGTCAAGTAGCTTAGCCAATTATAATCACATTGATGGGTTAAGCTACTTAACGAACTTCAGGCTGACGGAAACTAAGGCAATCCTGATTCTACAAAGTTCTAATTCTGAAGCTTGACCAGCCATGGCCAGAAGGTTTATCAATTTAACCATATTTCAAATCATCTCTGACAATTGTACACCAAAGAGTGTGAAACGTTCTATCAACTGATCCGGTTGGCGTTTAGGTAGCTCTATTTTGGTATCACTTGTTATCTCAACAAGTGCAGGAATAGGACATTTAAATGTTTAGAGCATATTTGCCTGTAGGAAAAGGAATTGTGATTAGAAACTCATTGTACGTGGATACCAGAAGCGTTGAGAACAGAAATAATGTCTCACAAAAACGATATGGCAAGGTCCACGGAGCGAAAAGATATATACTAGAAAAATATTCAGTCTGGCAACAGTGTGTGATAGTCAGAAACGGCAATTCATGGTTGAACTAGAAAGTCAAAGTGTGCTAAGTGCACTGTTCTACAAATAATCCACCCTGTCGTGATCTCTTGGTTTTTAAAGTCGATATCGATTCGAGGCTTAGTGTGAAGGACAAGTCAAAAATTTACTTGGAAGACAGAGCAGCAGGCAACATATTGACGATTAATGGGGAAGCTGTATTAAAACTAAAGAGTAGAAAGTTTACAATATGTTAGCCTTAAAATGACTTTCAAAAATAGTAGTTAAAAAAAAGCGTCAGATTCTTGACAAAGAGCTGTGAAAACCTATTAGAAGAAAAACGACTATTGACTAGAAGGAATTCTTCCTGTTGGAAGATTGTTAAAAAATAAAGTAAAGAAAGGACTGACGTTAGAACGAAAAGAAAATGTAGGTCAAATCTTAAGAAAAGTAAACGAAAACGAAATGCAGTTTGCATAAAAAAGTTGTTTATAGAGAAATCAAATAAAATTAGAGAAATCAGGTTCTAAAGAAAGTTAAACACGTAGGTAATTAAAGAGAGCAAAAAATCGTTAAAAAAAGCACATAGGAAAGCAATCTGATTTTGGTCAAAATTCAGAAGAGAAATTCTTACATTTTGCATATTTTGTCGAATGTTTTGAAATATGTATTCTATAAAATATTACTTATCTTCTCGGCAGTTACACAGATATATACAATGAACGTGGATCGTGTTATCTCGGCATGGAAGCTCATACTTTGTAGCATACTTTATGTATGTTTATGTCCCCGCAGAAAGACATGCTGTTTTTCAATTGTTTCTTCTTCTCCCAAACACTTTCCAATCGACCGCCTTTCCTTCATTTCTAGGTGGATTGACTTGAAAGTTAATAGACGTCTTTTTCATTTTTAATTTAGACCTTTTTTAAGGATTTTATGTGGTCAAAGGAAAAAACAACCCAAAAATGTATATTTTTAGGCTCCTGATTACAGTAATCAAGATCAACATTGGCCCAAATACAAATTTTCTTGTGCCCAACACGCTGTCATAAATAATGTTTGTATTTTCCCACCTTGAGTGACAGATCTCACAAAAAAACATAACTGTAGGGTATTTGGTCAATTACTCTGCCATATTTTGACCAGTTTACATAGGACTTGGTACAAAGATACTTTTCTATAGGTCCGACACATTAACAAACAAAAATGGTAGACCTACCCATTTTTAGTAATTATAGGGAGGTCAAGGTGCCACAAAAACCATAATTGTAAGGTTTTTGATATTTCAGACAATTTATATGGAATTTGGTACAAAGATATTTTTTTACAGGTCCCATACACATACACACAGAAATGTTTGTATTTATTTAATGTTTATGAGCACAGTGGAAATGGAGCTGGATCTTTCTATATGAAAACTGTTTTTATACACTGCATATTTCTTTCAGTTTTGCCTGTTTACTTTTAGCTCTGGTTTTTTTAATATATCCTCTGCGTATATTTATATAAATATTTCATTTTATTTTATTTACTAGATGAACACTGTTTCTTCCTTAGTAAGCTAAGTCTTTTATAACTCATTAGTCAACACTGTCCTATACTTATGTACGAGTACGGTATTGACGAATTCTTTGTTCTATTGTTAACATAGTGTTTCTATAATTCAGGCAAAGCGTAGCTTTGAAATGTTTAAATGACTTAGTTATTTCGATTCACTGGTAGATAATGCTTTGTGTGAGCTGTTGTTATTTAAACTAAAAGACAATCATACTGTAAGCATTCGGGAATAAACTTTTAATAATTTAAAGTAACTTATGTATTGTAGCCCACCGACTCAAGGGAGTTTATGCTACTTCAACACCATGTTGTGTAGAAAAGGAAAGGCCTTATCTCTCTGCAAACTGTCGCCTTAGGCGAAACTAACAGAGCGATCAACTCACGCACTCCGTACCTATTAGTCACACCTGGTTATCTCATAAAAATAGCGAATCCTTACTCTCATCCACGCTTTTATTCCAACGTTAGAGGCTGGATTTTTTTTTATGTGCATATATCTGAAGTTAGTGTAAAAAATAGCTCCCTTATCTCTTAGGATCCATCATAGCAACAACGAATTTTGACTTTGTTTTTCTTAAATAACTTTTTCACGTTATACATAAAATAAATGAGTGTATACACTGTGTTATTAAATATGCGTATTAGATTATACAGAATTAAAAATAAATAAGCCAGTTACTCGGTTAATCTTATACTGGCCTTACACATGGATTGTCTGGGTGAAAGATTAATGATAAATTGAAGCAATGGCTTTTTGCCTTACCAAATGATCGTATTCTCTAACCCTTACAAGTTACAACACAGAGAAAACTTTGATCTCCAAAAACCCGAGTCATTTTCGGATTACAGTATTATAACAACACACGATTTCAATTAGAGGTGAAATATGGAATAAACTCTATGATGCTGTGCGCACATTAAACTGTTACTAGTAAGATATTGCCTAGATAACAAACGATCTTAATACTAACTGTGATAATATTTGTCAAAACCTGAGAAAATCTAATCTAAGAAGTATTAACAATATACACACAGCGGTAATAAGTAAATAGACATCCACTCCAGAAAGATATTGTTTCATTAAACAAACACGTAACAAAAAATAAGATATTACCATCAGTACGTAGTGGATCTGCCCTTTGCAATATTTAAAACATAAACACAGTTACACGTCGTATTTACAAGATCTAAAATCTGAGCCTGTGGGATTTTACCTCACTCCTGGCGAAGAGTGTCTATAGAAGCTGCTTGTTTGAGACGCTTTCGCAAGGTACGATTAAGGATAGATCACACATACTTAATTGCGCTTATATAAGACAATTGACTTGACCATGAGAAAGTGGCAATGCCTTGATATTTAAACCGACTAAACAAAAGTTACTTGTAGAAGAGTCGCCAAACAAGACCGAAAAAATAGTGTTTCAAAAAGCAGGAGAGCGTGGTATCATCTGTGATGCATACTACTGTCGATGTACAGTTCTGCAAGAAATAAGGAGTGGTATCTGTCTAACTACTCTGCCAGCGTAACCCATTTTTATGAAGAAACTTGTGATGGTATTCGGGCACACTTGTAGCTGCCCTGTAATAGTATCGGCCGTTTGACGTGGATCATTCCCCACACTTCTCTTCACAGGATGAAAGTCCGTTCTATGGTGTTGGGCGCCCAGACCATGTATTTACTGTTGTTTCTGACATGACTGGGACTGCATTGTCTCCCTGTTAACAGTGGATAGGCGTACTGTGATTAACTTGATTATTTTTCGTTGACTTTAACCGTCCTCCCAACGCCCAATTTCTTAGTGACCTTAGAATAGTTAATTTCTGGGATCCTTTCGTTCATGTCATAGCTGTTTGTATTTTCTAATATTTACTGACCTATGCTTGTGTTATCTATTCTTCGGGGTTTTTTGCATATGACGCACAGAAAAGGTTGATTTTTGTTCTCGGTAGTGTGATATATTTACTTTTTGAGGTCTGTGTATAAGAAACTATGTCATCAATTGAGGTTTAATTTTTAAGAGTGTTTTTTTATTAAGATTTACCTTTAAGCAAAACCAAAAGATTGTGACATATTCCAAACTTCGTGATGTCTGGCGAAGGCTGACATATTCTTTTTTACCTACAACGCTAACAGAACAGTTAGAATTTAGTTTTAAAGGTTATTTCGAAATTTAGATTATATTGCTGTTGAAGTAGTTTACCTTTGTACCAGAAAATTGGCTACAACGACTTAAAAGCTGCTTATTGTTATTAAAGTGAAAAATATTGATTTTTTTTTACGCAACGCCTCTTTTATATCCTGATTTGTAGACAATTCTAGCTAAGCGTTCTTGAACTTTGAAGAAACTTGATCTTATAGAATTTTCTTATCTGTTTTCTATCTGGTAAAATCATAGAAAAACTTTCATTAAGCAATTTAAATATGTTTTAAAATGTTATTTATCTATAACTTGCACCTGTAATTAACAGATGAGTAATCAGATTTATTATCTTATAATACAGTAAATTGTGTTCTTTGGTATTTATATAAATTCCTTATACACACAAATGAGTTAATTCTTGAAAGCAAGACGCTGGAGATTGATTGGTAAATTTTCTTTCTATGTCATTGTAAAAATGGTAATTCGAATAAAAAACAAAACATGTTGTTGTACGTTTATGCGTGACATACGACATGTCTTAATGTTTATAAAAAGAAAGATACTTCCGGTGCACGCTATTACAGAAAGTGATATTGACAGAATGGATTTATTGGTTACGTGAAACATAGTATAGTACCTATTCTTCTGATAATTGCAAATCCCTTGTCTATGGTATAATGTGAAATTTCCTATACGATAACTCAACCCGCAGCACCCATGATCTTCCTATAAACTGCAGCTAAAACCTTTGATTTGAACCTGTGCAATAAATGGAACATCTGACTCAAACTTTCCT
The DNA here is from genome assembly GCF_000517525.1 of Limulus polyphemus. Classification (NCBI taxonomy): domain Eukaryota; kingdom Metazoa; phylum Arthropoda; class Merostomata; order Xiphosura; family Limulidae; genus Limulus; species Limulus polyphemus. The sequence goes on along the minus strand of NW_013665639.1, from coordinate 1,223,222 downwards.
TATCTTCAAGTATTATAAACAGATATCGAGTTTCTTGTATTAATTCCTTACTTCACATACTTTTTCATAAACACTGCATGAAAGCTTACTTTCATATAGAAAAAAACAATTAATTCCTTTATTTTCTATTATATTGAAAATTTTGAAGTTGATCACTGAAACTTCAAATGCACGTAAATTCGGCCAAATTAAGAAATTTTAAGATTCACTTTTTTCACGACATAAAGTTGGGCGGTTCGATTGTATACTGTCTAAGATTTATTGACGTTAACTCACATTTGACTAACGTCAATTTCACACAATAAATTATAATAATGTTGACAGATTTTCGAGTATAATAAAGATTAAGACTGATTTATAACAACAATAACAATAAAAAAGACAAAGGATAATTAACTTGGATATCAGAATTGAGTAGTTTACTATGTACTTATTATCAGATTAATATTTATCAATCATAACATGTAAAACCAGTTTAAGTGTTTTGAATATTCAAATACTCTTGTAAAACATTTCTTATGTAAATATTTTGATCCACTGTCATGTTAAAGTGCCGCATATTTATGAAAATGGATAACAATAAACACCAATTTATTTAAAGAAAAATCTATAATCCTAATGGTAGTTTGTGTGTGGTCTACTGTTTAAATATGACGTCACCGTACTTTAATTTGATGTTAAACTTGAGACACGAACTTTATATTCACTTGGCGTTACAAATTGCTTCAGTATAAATATATACACGTGTTTCGAACTAAACCAGTATTGAATACCCAATTATAGTTAAGAAAACTGGTGCATTTTAAATTTATTGTGTAAACTGTCCTAAAATTAATTAAATTTGTTTGTACGTAGAACACGTTCCAGTTCGATCCATTGAAGTGCTCTAATAGTGATATACCGTATATCACATGTGTTGATAAAGCTTTAGTACAGTGTGTCATGTGAATTTCGAGCACATAGTACAGCAAGAATACACATAGCTTGAGTCAAAGTTTAGGAGGCATTTCAATTCTAAAGGTTCGTCTATTTATAATAAAATATATAATGTATCTAATAGAATTGTTCGGGATATATTCGTATAATCTATATTCTTAAAAAATTGTATGAAAGGGAGCTACATTATCAGCCCAAATTATTATTCTTACCCAAAGAAACAACAAAAAGACGGTGATCAGTTGGAAGACCAGTATTGTGAGGATATCAGAGGCGACGTTAATAGTGTACACAAAGTGGGATGGGGTTAGAGAGGACGAAACTTCCTGGAAGCTCATAGACTTTATGCTTTAATGATTTTGAACTTGATCAAAAGAAGGTTAAGTGACCGTCAGTTTTTCTTATTTTTTCTTTTCCCTTAATTTTTTTTATTATTTTGCAGCATTCAGCTATACGCAGTTGTTGTGTATTTTATGTAAATGAACACGGCCACTCTGGTTGTATGCTAAATATTTAAAAACTCAAAGATTTTGATATTTGTTATCTAATTCATATATACTAGTAAAACAGCTTCAACTGAACTTGGTCTGAAGGACTACTTTTATATATGCAGCCTGAGAAATAGTTTTAAAGATGTTGGATAAAAACCATGAAATCAAACAAGGCCAACAACTATTCGTCATGTAAAGGAAAAAGACTAAACACAGCTAACGAAAATAAGTAGATGAACAAAAACTAAATAACCCTGATGGAATTTGTCCAATAGCTTAATTGTTTTTTATTCGTGATTACGTATTTAGAATCTGATTGTAGTTTATTCGTTAAATAGCATTCTAGACTTCACGTCACTTCTAAGTTAACTTCTTCGTGTCACGATAGATTTTGGGCACATGGTTACAGAAGTCACGAAAATTTTGGGATTTTTGTCCCTTTCGACAAAAGTTCAACGTTTTTAGAATTCAATTTTGAAGCGTTCAGTTATATATATAATATGACATATGCATAAAATTATCCTATGTACAATAGCCAAACGACAGAAAATGCATACATATAGATGTCACGTGTAATTTGATTACCTGTGAGCTACTCAAAACGATAACAAATTTGATATATGTATACTCTAACCCCTTTCGTTTTGGGGGGGGGGTAGAAGGAAAGAGTAATAACTCGAACTAATTTAGCAATATTGGTGACTCTAAGCTGCTGATATTGAGACTGTAATGACCAATTTTAATATGGTGTTACTCGAGCAGATTATCATTATGGTCTGTTATTAATGACAAAGTAATATCTGTACTACCTGACTCAGAGATAGCATGGAATAGTATGCAAAATATACTTAGTTCCTAGAATGTTGAATGGGGATTAAATGTGTTGTGGACTTTCTGTGAATCAAAATCTCACTTGTCTTTTCTATGTCCAAATACTGTTGTTTTCCAGTAATGGAATGTTAACACTCTTCTGCTTTTTGTTCAAAATACATAAAATTAGGTCTTGGCGTGGCCTAGTGGCTAGCTGTGGGTTCAAAGAGTCAGAGGTTCGAGACGTACTGCCTTTAAACACACTCCGTATTTTCAGCTGTGAAGCTATTATAAAAGTGACAGCTAATTCCGTTATTCGGTTTATAATAGCTGGACAAGCCAATGTTCAGGTTCTAAACTACAGTTCCTTTCAGATAAAATTACACTATTTCATTAAACTTTATTCTTCCAATTTAATTTCATATGAAACAGCGTTCATTTGATCATGTTAGCCGAGATCTACATAAACCACCACGAAGTAGCCAGTTGTAGATGACTTTGTTTACACAAAATGCGTTTGGAACAGAATCCTCGTTCCATGGGTAATGATAGAGCGTTGTTATTTGTTTTTATCGGTCAACACCTTTGTGTGTTTCGTTCAACTATGTAATTACTGGGTTTTTTTCTACGCCTCAACGTGACTTTTTTTTCTCTCCTAAATCACCACCTTCTCATAGCATTTTTTAACGCTTTATGCAGTCACAGAGTGACAGGAATGAATCTGGATCAGTAAAGTCTGACGTATTTTTGACACTAAAGACCTTAAGTTCGATAATTATAGATAACGTAAAGTGTACCATACTGATGCTAGGTTTCTGAGGGCTAGATCCTTGTTCTCTACTAAACTAGGTGATGCTTTGGGATGGAGATTTTTGACAGTATCCGGGTATCGCAGGTGCTGTCTGTCTTCATTGAAAATTTGGAAAGGGGCTGCAAGTAGGTACTTGGATGAAAGCGAGCTTAAGTCACGTCTAACAATATGAAATCTCCTGCATACTAATCAGTATTACTATGCTCACGACCCGATGGATCTGTAGTTCGAGGTGCTAGTGGTCCCTCCCAGTAAATTCTGTTCTTCTCCCCTCCCTTTCCCGCTTCACCCGTGACTGGCCCCGCCTCAACCGCTTGTAGGCCCTGGTTTCCCGTCCCCCACAGGTCGGAATGTATGTTTTCTATTAATCATATTGTGTGGAAGGTGTTAATCTACACAGTGTTTGGGCTTCTCGCTCAAAACTTTTGATCTCCGCTATGATTAAGAATACTTGAGTTTGTTTGAAGAAACAGGCTCTTGACAGGGCTGGGTCAATAGGGCAAAAAACATTACATAGCGGAGAGCAAATCATTCACTCCTGCCGCCCTCGCTGACTTCGTATTATATGCAGGTGAGGCTGCATTCCTTCCACATAACTATACACTTGATGTGACTCCAGTATAACTGAACTTGCTTCCAAGACCCATGCTGTGTTCACAACTAACCTATAAGATGTATACTTGTTTAATTTAGTCCCAAGTGACCAAAGCTAAGGGTCAAGTAAAGGTTTTTCCACCCTTCGTTAAAATTCTCCTTTAGCCTTCAATATAATGGAGAGGAAATTCGCAATCGTTACGACGTGTTCTCCATTCTATATTGCGCTTTCTCTCCTTTGCCAGGTTGTTGATAGTGGTTTTCGAAGAGATGGACCAAATCAGTGCAACCAATTACACATTGCTTTATTGTTCTAATTCTTAGCTCAAACCTTTATCTTTGTGTTTATAATGATCTGTCAATATATGTTTATTTCATCACAACAAACTTAGTCCGTTTACTGTGATGAAATGAGCATACGTAATCTTAAACAATCTTTCTTTGTACTTTGCTTTCGTTACTTACGATAATCAAAAAATCAAAAAAGTATTATGTTAATGAAAATACAGACCGGAATGCTAACTTAGAAATACAAGACAAATTCGTGCGACCCTATACCTTGTTAGTACCTAAATAATAATAAAAAAAAACAATTTTCGTTGTCTAAATCACAATTCACAATATTTTTCAAACTGTTTCGCTATTGTTTGGTTGAGATGATTGTATCCATTTTGAACCCAATCATGTATTATTTAGTTTTAATCGAATATTCCAATCTTTGCAAGTAAAACTGCTCTAATGTCATATGCTTGAATACAATATAAAGATAATTCACTAGTTCAAAACTGTGTTTCAAAATTATTATTATTTTACTTCTTTCTTCTTCTTCTTTTTTTTGAATAGTCGTGAAGTTAAAATCAGAGTTTGCTTTTGTTGTATGTAGAATTTGTAGATATCATCTGTATTTTTTTTTATTCATTTATTCAAAGACACTGCACCGGAAGCGAACGAAAGTTTAAATATAGGCCTAGCATGGTTACCTTCTAAAGCTTATTGTTTATCATAGTTATGTCAACTAATCTGTGTAGCTTTAAAGTGCCAGAACATTTTTGACTTTTCTTAGAAGAGTAATAACATCGGAAGTGACTTGACGTTCTTATCTCGATGTTTTGGCGCTCGTCCGTCTTAACTTAGACTACCAAATGTGTTTCCTTCTGTAGAAAGATCAAAGTGTATTCAGTTTTGAGTAGTGAAATAGAGCACCTCATCAAATTCCTTTGAATAATTTCAAAGTACACCTGATAAAGCCAGACACTTTAGTCGTTTTTCTAAAGTGTTAGTGTTCAAACACATGTTCCTTCATCAATAAAGTTGACTTAAGATCAAACATGTAATTTATATATGTTTTAGGATAAAAAATATTAAATTTAAAGAACAGAGATTTTCATAACTTAAAGGGGCTATAATATTCAAAATCTCTTCGTTTTCTTTACATGTATTGTATTTAATATTTTATATTTAAAGAAGTAAAATAACTAATAATGACTGCTTAGAGTTTCTCACACTATTACTAATTTTGTATATTGAGGTAAATGTTTTCTAGATTCTCCAAAGATTTGTTTTACTTCCAGAGTATGATCAAATGATAATAGTTAAAGCTCTGCCTTCTTCAAAGCTGAAGCATGGTGTAATCAAATAGCAACAGAACTGTTATTAAGTTCTAAATAAACCCTACTGTATATTTTCGCTCATTCTAGGCCAGCAAAATCTAAAACAATGCCTTAGGCTTTAACAGAAGTAACATTATCATGTTACATCCCGAATGAAAGATAAAGATAATTAGAGTTTTGAGTAATTGGTTAGTAAGTGGATTCGAGAGGTATCCTTGAAAATAATATAGCACAAAATCGACAAATAAAGAAGGCACCGTATGTAAAAACAACAACTAAAAATGGTGAAGATTTTTTAGTATTTAAGGTACAAGTTTTGACTAAAACTGAGATCAGTGAAAACGATGTGTGACTGAATGAATTAAAAGATATAAAAACTGAATTAAATTCTGACCAAAGTGAAGATTAAAGGAAAAAGGAAACTCTCTGAAATAAGCTGATCG
>NW_013665639.1:1207626-1217305 GCF_000517525.1 Limulus polyphemus | reverse complement strand
AAGATAATCGTAATATTAATTAATACTAAATTAATTATATAGCTAGATACATTATTATATCGTCACACTATCACTAATGATTTTTCTACAAAATTTTTTGCATAAAGTAAAATCGTTGAAAAACCATGCCAGTCAATCTTCAGTATATTGTGTTGTTCGTACAACACTGGATGTAAAAAAAATCATACAAATATAAATGAAATAAGGAATTGGAACAACAGTAGTAGATTTGAGCAAAAGTCACAAAATTTATGGTGACGGAATATTCGTGATTTTATCAAAACAAATAAAAACAAAACGTAAGGGGCTGTTTAATCTCTCCCCCTCCTCTCCACACAACATAGTGCTTGGTGTAATGCAGATGATTGTAAACGACCCTTAAATGTTACAGTCTATTCAAATGTGCTTGTTATACAAGCACTAACTACAATGTAGATTTTTTTTTCTAATATAATTTCCTAGAGAAGAGCCTCCCAATGGCACAGCGGTATATTTACGGACTTACATAGCTAGAATCCGGGTTTCGATACCCGTGGTGGGCAGAGCACAGATAGCCCATTGCGTAGCTTTGTGCTTAATTACAAACAAGCAAACAAACCTAGAGAAGAGTTCACAAAAATATAAATGATTATAGAAAATATATTCAGGGCAGTATTAGAGATTTAACTATCATAGCTCTGGTTGAAAGACGTTATAAAATGTAAAACCTTGTACAGTCCTATGGCATTTATGGTGTTCTGGATAAACCAAAATGTAGTAATAAAAGTGTACATTTATTACAATATCTTTTAAAAGGTTCTTTAATTTACCGCCTAACCAGATTAACAGCTTCTGGAAAACAGTTAACAGGTCCGCGCTGCCAAGGTTATCCAATGCGACGTAGAAGCAACAGATTCTTAAAGAGTCCTTGGCAAAGTCCGAAAAATTCGTGTATCTTAAGGAGATGCTCCTATAGCAAATGATACATCTACATTGGTTAAGCTGCCTAAAACAATAACAACAAAAAAGTTTGAAAAAGGCTCCATCCTTTTCAATAACAAAACACTGAACATTGCATATCGTCTTGAACTCAATTCAGATTTTTTGGAAATATCATATAACCAAATAACCTCATCATTTTTAGGCCTTTTTTTAGATATTTTTAGAAAGCCTAGTCCATTATCAGTTTTGGATATTAGTACCCAATTGTCATAGTACATTAACAATTTTGGATATTAGTACCCAACTGTCATAGTCCATTAACAGTTTTGGATATCAATACCCAACTGTCGTAGCTCAGTGATATCTATAATGAAGCACAACTAATACTATTTCTCATCTGCCCAACGTGGGAAGCTTTAGTTAATTGAATATTTACTGGACTCATTCTGACAATACTCGGGACTGTTTAACATAATAAGATAAAGCAACCTTGTCCACAGCAAAATTAATGCACATCACTATCTCTTAAATACTCGTGGTTATATATTTAAATATTATTCCAGGACCGTATACTATCAATTACTGAAAAGTTGTTTTAAAAATAAAGAAAAAACTCTCTCGAAGGAATTGTACTTAACGTATCACAGAATATTTCATTTTTTTTAGTCCTTGAGAAATTTCTCACAGGTTTTTTTTTTCTTTAAAAAAGAAAAAAGGGGATGGATACCTGGACATTTTCTCTGTTGTTGTTTTATTAGCGAAAATGACACGATGAGCTATTTGCGCTTTGTCTACCGAGGGTAATTTAACTCCAGATTTTAGCTGATCCACGTGGGGTAGGGATTTCTAGGCTGGCTGCAGACAATATCTCTTATTGAGCTTTTAAGACAATTTAAACTGTACAAACCCATTACTTTAATCGATTGTTACCTTCACTTTCAAAGCTACATAAAGGGCTATCTGCGCTAGCCGTCCCCAATTTTTTGTGTTTCTAGTTAAGCACAAAGCTACTCGAGGGCTATCTGCGCTAGCCGTCCCCAATTTTTTGTGTTTGTAGTTAAGCACAAAGTTACATAAAGGGCTATCTGTGATCTGCCTACCACGGGTATCGAAACCCGGTTTCTAGCAGTATAAGTCCGCTGTGCCATTAGGGTCTTTAGAAAGAAAGAAAAAAAAAAGACACGTGAGGTGATTCTAATTATATTTTAAGCCTCTCATAATCGTGGGGGGGGGGAGGCAGTGTCTATTAATTATTTAATATCTCTGTTTACCAAATTGACTAGAATGAGGGGTGCTTATGGTGTAATTCGTGAAGGAGAAATGTTTAAACGTAAATTGCGTTTTTTTATTATTTAGCGAGTGCATTATCTTTGGTCAAGTGCGTTTAATGGCTTAATAACTATTCTTAAAGACAAAATGGATAATAAACTAAGAAGATTACTATAATATTTAGGCCTGGTTCAAAAATTTAATAATAAATAGTATTTAGGTAGATAGTTTAAACAATACAAAGCTGAAGACAGTTGTAAGAATTAAAAATAACCTAGTTATTAAAGAAAGCTAAAGGGTATTTCATAAACGTTGGCGAACGTAATGCACTACACTACTGTATAAAAGAATCTACATATTATCCCAAATTAAGACAGTTGTTGTTGAAGTAAGCCGTTACGAAAAGCTAACAGAAAACGCTGGGCTATAGTTAGGAAACGTCGAGAGGAATTTCCTGAGAACAAAAAAAAAACAAAAAAACATACACATATAATGATGAACATATTGTAATAGGGCAAATATTAACTTTTAAATAAGATATTTAGGAACAAAAACGGATTTTTTCGTGTTAAGCCTAAAAATTGTGATTGAATGAAAGATTATTGACTGTTTTACCCATTGCATCCTTTGCAATCTGGCATAGTCTTGCTAAAAATAGTATACTTAAGAACAGTTCAACTATCTAGTGCGACTTTTCATTACACTCTATATCGTTCTTCATAAATGTATGGCTGTACTTAATTACGACAGACTGCAAAATAACGACAACAAAAAAACAACAACAACATTTATTTTAGCAGAAAACTGACCCTAAGCACTTATTACTTGAATGTAGGGCTGTAAACATTATGGAAGAGGGTAAGGATGGAATTATTCATACTAAACAATAAGTAGCAATAGTAATTAAGTGTTAAAGTTAACATAAGTTGGTAGTATATATATATATATATATATATATTGTAAATCAAAATATTTTATTGTCCTAGTAACTAATGAAACTGTATAAAATACTCAATCCAAAAGTTCTCCGGTAACTTTAGAGACTTACAACGCTAAAATCCGGTGTTCGATTCCCGCATTGGATATATATATATAGCGCTACAGAATCAACGACATCAACCCTAAAGAGTTCGGAATTTGATACAAACAATCTTCTTTTTGTTTTAAAATTTCATTGATTAAATTAAAAGAACAACACTTTTTTTTCACTCTTCTAAAAAATCTCAGTAAAAGTATTCACATTAGAATATAAACTTTTATATCTGATTAATGGTAAAAATATATCGAGCTATTTCGATGTAGCAGGCGTCAACAACAGCAGATCACGATTGTGTGACAGCTTACCATAACCGTATCGAAATAAGATTGATTATTTATAAAGTTACGCGTATTGCACAGCAGTGAGTGGGAGTAGTTGTATACAATAGAAAAGATGTAAAATTGTCTGTCTCGTGAATAACGGAGATGTAATGATAGCGAATGGAATCTATTTGTTTTTGTTTTTGTTTAGTTTTATTACGCTGTTGGTTTGGCGTTGCAATTTTTCTTCGAAAAGGCTGTTTTTTTTGTTTTTTTATCAGTGCGTCGATTGTTTGTTTTGTTTTAGAATGAGAGAGACAGCAAATCAATGACATGTCCGTTACGGTTTTTACCTGCTAAGGTGCCGACCCAACTTCAGGAACCCCCCGGCTAGGATTGCGGTTCCACATGTCACTTGGTTGTCTTCTTATGTTTACTTTACACAGACGAATCGTAAAGCGTCAGTTTATTTTATTTTTATTTTTTGTAAGTCTGACTTAATGAACAGCCTGTAGGGGCTTGAAACCAATGTCATCTATCATTTAATATTATTTTGTATATGCAGGGGCAGTGTCTTGCTGAGAACCTGCGGTGAAAGGCGGGCTATGACCCTGGCGGTAAGACCGGGTAATTACCCCAGCCCCTGCCGATGACAAACGACAGGCGGCCTGGTATGTGACAGGTGTCCAGGTCTGTCCTCACGCACTAGCCCTATTCTCCGTCGCTCGGCGCCCGCGGGCCCACAACCATTTCGCCGCGGCATCCGTTGAACATTTGCTGTTGTTTCTTCCTCATCGTCACGTGCCCAGATAAGCGTGTCACCCAGGCTTCCCATCATGCCTGTGGACTGTAATTATCGTGATGTGAAAGAATAAGATTTAATTTCAGCACGTCGTTAGGATTCTTACTTTTAGATTGCTAGTTAGGTAATAACTGTTCGAAAAGCAAAAAATTGTTTTATCGTGTATGTTTAATGGTGATAATTCAGAGGAAACGTTGTATACAGTAAATAATTTCAGATTAAAAACAAATCTGATCATAAAAAACTATTGACAAATTGAATGCAGTGGCTTCTAAATGTTGAAAGTATACAAAACGAGTAGAACATTCCCGAGTGATAAATGCACCCTAGGTCTGATATTTGGTTATATCAGAGTCTGATTATCATTAATCTAATTGAAAGAAGTCGTGTTTATCTAGCTTCTAAATCGTTAATTGTGCAACATTTTTAATTCTGTTGAATGAGTGGGTTTGAACTCAACTGATTCAGTTAATAATATGAGACATTAATTATTTTATCTTTCAAGTGTTTATTTTTCACTAATTTAAACTTTCAAGACGAAACTAAAATTTCGTTCTACCAACAGTTTTTTTTTCTTTGTAGAAGACGATCATTACATTACTCAGAACCCGCAGCTACTAGTGATAACGAAACTCATTTTGATTGGTCTTGCTTATTTTGAATTTGGCGCAAAAACTACTCGAGGGCTATCCACACTAGCTGTTCCTAATTTACCATTGACAGACTAGAGGTGAAGGCCGCTAGTTAACACCACCCACCGCCAACTCTTGGGCTACTCTTTTACCAACGAATAGTGGAATTGACCGTCACATAATAATGCCCTCACGGCTGAAAGGGCGAGCATGTTTGGTGAGGGATATTTGAACCTGTGACTCGCACATTGCAAGTCGAGCGCCCTACCCACCAGACAATGCTTGTTTGTTTTGAATTTCACACAAAGCTACCCGAGGTATATCTGCGCTAGCCGTCCCTAATTTAGCAATGTAAGACTAGAGAGAAGGCAGCTAGTCATCACCACCCACCACCAACTCTTGGGCTACTCTTTTACCAACGAATAGTGGGATTGACCGTCACTTATAACGCCCCCACGGCTTAAAGGGCGAGCGCGTTTCCGCGACCCTCAGATTGCAAGTCGAGTGCCTTAACCACCTGGCCATGCCGGGCCTCTCCCATTATTTCCAGTCTGGTTTGTCTTAGTCTTTTAATTGGAATATTGGTTCCCAGCGACCAGTAAAGTGGCTAACATAGGACATTGGCTGAACAAATGAAAAGATGAAGCAGTCAGTGCTGTAATAAGAGGCCGTGGTGACATTTTTCTTCCTATATTTGTAATATTGTGGATTAGTCTTTTGCTGTTGTTATAGAAGTCTTGTTCTAGTTTTAACAGTGTACAGAAGTGTTTTGATCTGGTAATCAAGAAGCTAAATTGTTAAGCATGGTTATGTATTATTAACCTGGTAAGATACAAATGGTTTTTATATGATTCCTATCATCTTATGTTTGCACTTGAAGAATAGAAAGATTGAATATTGTGTGTGAAATAGATAAAGTTAGAGGCAAAATTATGACCACTTATGAAGGCTAGATTCTGTTGAACCTATCATTGTTACAGTGTAAATATCCAATCAAGAATAATACAGCATAAGTTACAAATATATTTTGATACCATAGCAAGGATCTAGTCAGGTTGATTGAGTATTGGTCTATTTTTCTATTTTAATTTGTTGTTTTATTTTGTTACTTTTTGATTTCCCTTAAGCCCAATACTGCCAGTTAAAGGACTGTCCTAATCCAAAAACATACAGATAAGCGATTATGCTAAAAATACAAGCTAAATAAAATACATATGTTCTATGGTTGAAGAAGTGGACCAACAAAAAGGCCTCAGCTTTTCTCTCACGTGTAATGTAGTAGGTCGTATCAAGAGAGCAAAAACATCAGCTCTGGCTGCCATCAACTGAGCACCAGCTATGACGTGAGCATCCTATTGGTTAAGGTAGCAACCAGATACTGTCATAGAACCCATATAGGGAACTTGACTTCTAATGCCTTAAAAAATAGCGGTATCACTGCTAAGCCACAGCAGACTGAGCAATATTACCAAGAGAAGGTGAACTGTTAGAGACATTGAACTAGAAAGAAATGACCCAGCTGAAGAAAGCCCCCTATACCACCCAAGAGAACCAGGAAAGCTCTTCAACACCCATCCTTGGATGGGCAACAGTCAGCTGGTGCTCTTACAAACAGAGAGACTCGGTAGCTCCCATGTAAACTATATGTTTTATTATTATTTTATTTGCTCTATATTGCGCAACTTTATTTTGGTAGTGATCATGAAGTAATTATTCGACGTATCTTGTATACTCTCATAAACTGTGATTATTTTATTGATAGTGAATTGCGTTTCATTATGTTGTTATATATTATTTTATTTTGGCAGTAAGTAGCTATTTTTTTCATGTTCCTACTTGTATTTTATTGTTGAATTACATGTTGCCCTTGTAACCTAGGGGCATGGCAGTGTTTGTCTTTTACTTTAAGGCCATTCAAGACGAGCTAAAAAGAAGGAAGGAGAGAGTTTTATAAGTTTGCTTTTAATTTACTATCTTATGGGTATTTACTCTAAATCTTGTTGACTAGGTAGGCTTAGTGGTTAGCATGCCAAGCTGCGGATCAAAAGGTGCAGAACTCATACCACGATTTGTTTGTTTGTTTTAAATTTCGCGCAAAGCTACACGAGGGCTATCTGTGCTAGCCGTCCTTAATTTAGCAGTGTAAGACTAGAGGGAAGGCAGCTAGTCATCACCACCCACCGCCAACTCTTGGTCTACTCTTTGACCAACGATTAACCGTCACATTATAACGCACCCACGGCTGAAAGGGCGAGCATGTTTGGTGGGACGGGGATTCGAACCCGCGCTCCTCAGATTGCGAGTCGAGCTCCCTAACCACCTGACTATGCCGGGCCTCATACCACGATACAACTGAATATAGTTTATATTCTTCAGTGTTTGTGGATTATAAAAGTAGAACTCTGTCACATTATTCAGTTCAAAACCGGACAAAGCCTTTGAGGTAGTGAGTGTTAATAGCTGTCTGCCTTCTCTCTGGTTAGCAATTCAAAATTAGGAATAGTCTGACCTTATAGAATATGTACATATTAAGGTATATTTCATATTGAAAGTACCAATATCAAACTAAAATGTCTCTAGATTTATCTGTAGATCTTAGGTTGAAATATGTTTAATATATTTACTATTGGCCAAATGCAGCCATTATCTGAGGAATGTCAAATGTTTTTGTTAATTTCTTGTTTTGATTGACTGTGTCTTCCATTAATCCATTGAAACTGTTGGGCCTTAGTGACCAGAAAGATGGTGCAGTCAGTGATCCAAAAGTTATTTACATTATAATATTTTGGTCTATAGTTTTGTGCTGTTATTGAGGTTGTCTCGTCCTAGCCTTTGTAGCGTATTGATGTGTCGTTATCTGCATGCGAAGAGGCTAAGACTTTACCTGAGTTGTAGTATTAACCACACAATATATCTAAATAGCAACGTTTTAAGTACTTACGGCAAAGTTGCAGCGATCAGACATTAAAGTTTGACAACAATAATAATCATGGTAATGATAGAAATATTTTGTTTACATGGTTTTCGCCTTCACGAGTCTTTCCAGCTTGTTTTAGATATTTCGCATTTTTACTTTATCAGTTCGTCTCTAACTGTATCTAAATGGCAGTAAATGTTCAGTGTTTACCTTGTGACACTTAGCTACCGGTTATATCATCTCGAACTTCCTGTTGTTCGTGGGTAAATTACCTGGTTGAAGATCCAAAGATACCACAAGTATATTTTGTTATTTAAGGTAGGCTTATCCTGCCAAAAAATTTCTAGCATTTTTCTAAAGAAGATCTCATGATATGGATTGATTCATTCGATAAATTAGACGGATTAAGAATCTCGTTTTAGAAATAGCTAATGACTAATTTTTGTGATTCTTAATGTTTCGTAACATAAATCTTAAATATTATCCTTAAATAAAATCATAACTATCACGTAGTATATGCTGTTCGTAAGTAAAAAAAAATGCCAACCAAACCTAATACCTTCATACAATATCTGATATTTGCTACATTGTTTTAATCTGTTGAGTTACACAAATATCCCAACCACTTAGTTTTAAGATAAGAACGATTTATGTGTTGCTCTCCTGTCTATAAATATATTATCTTGTGTTATTCTGTTCATAAGTGTCTGAGCTGCGTTCTCAAAGATAATCTCCCATTTATCTAGCTTTAGTTAAACCTGAGGGTTGAAAACATGAAGGAAGACACTATAGTAGTAAGGTGTGTATAGTAAGTTAGTAAATAATCGAATATGCATATATTTATGTTTAAACGTCGACTTACAATGTGGGTTGTATTTATCCATTCTGCTGTAAAGAGTTCTTACAGGTTCATTTTATGAAAATATATGAGAAGAAGCCGTTTAAAAATGAGTATATGTCGAGGTGTTTCTTTCTTCTGATATTCCCGTCAACTCTGAAATGAACAGGCTTTAGAAACTCTTATCAAGCAAATTCAATTTGAAAGCAAATGAATATGATTAAAGAGATTACAGTTGGTTATTAAATTACTAAATAACTAATTCAATGGTGAGATCTCACTGTTCTAGAACATGCTTTACATCTTTAAAAAATAACACTTTTCTGGATTAAAAGTAAACACCGTATTGTATGGAATTAACCTAAGATCCATGAAGAACGTTACTAAAACACTACATATAATGCCATTTTGTATTAACTCGATTATTTGTTTCTATATACCGTATTGTATGGAATTAACCTAAGATCCATGAAGAACGTTACTAAAACACTACATATAATGCCATTTTGTATTAACTCGATTATTTGTTTCTATATACTGTTTGTTTGGAATTAAGCACAAAGCTACACAATGGGCTATTTGTGCTTTGCCCATCACGGGTATCGAAACCCTGTTTCTAGCGTTGTAAGTCCACTGAGGGGCTTTTATATAATCACCAGATTATAATTACTAAAGTTATTAAATATAAATATACGCTTGCAAAGATAATCAACCATATTAGAAACAAAAAAGATTAATAATTCAGTTATAAGGGCAGTCTTAATAAATTATTCTCGTTTATAGTTTATTCGCCGAAACTTTAAATTATGATTTATTAATTACTCTAATAATTAGTTTATTATGATATTGCGTTATGCTATTACAAAATACAAAACTTCCTTGGCCCGGCATGGTCAGGTGGTTAGAGCACTCGACTCGCAATTTGCGGGTCGCGGGTTCGAATCCTCGTACTACCAAACATGCTCGCCCTTTCAGCCGTGGAGGCGTTATAAAGTGACGGT
>NW_013665639.1:1205574-1206626 GCF_000517525.1 Limulus polyphemus | reverse complement strand
GATAGCCCTCGTGTAGCTTTGCGTGAAATTCAAAAAATAAACAAACAAAACTTGCTTAAGTCAGAATTATAGAGTGTAATAAGAAAAAAGAATTGTAAAGCGCCTTTACCGTGGCCGTAACTCATTGGTTTCTATGTTTCTCTTGAAGAATATTAACAAACAAAATGTTAAGTTATATCCTTAAGGTTGCATACAGACAACACGTCCGGACTAAGTTATCAGTCGGAATAAAATAGAAACTGCGAAAAAGAAAACAGCTTTGTGTGCGAATAGATTAGTGGCTGTCAATCTCGGTGGGTGGCAAGTTAAAAGGTTAAAACGATTTGTAATTAAATCAACATAATCCCAATCTCACGGGCGAAATTGGGGCATGCAAGAGTAAAAGCAAAATTATTTAAATTTGAAACATTTAGCAATTCAAATCTCGAACAAAACGTACAGTGCCTTGCAAAAGTATTCACCCCTTTCAAAGTTTCACATTTTGTTGCCTTCTGAGCTGGCAGTTATGAAACTTTCAATCTGAACTATCTACTTCCAACTGAGAAAGCTAAAAAACGCTGATATTTTGTAAGTAAGTTAGATTTTCAAACAAAAGTAGAATATTCTTAATTGCATAAGCATTCAACCCCTTTGCTACGGCAACCCTAAATCAGTTCAGATGAAGAAGATTAGTTTGAAGGGTCAAAAATTAGTGTAATGGTATTTGTCTGTGTGTAATCAAAGTGGTTTAACTTGACTACTGAGTAAATGCATCTGTTTAAGCCACAACTCGCATAGTAACAAACCAGCCATGAAGATCAAGGAGCTTTCCAAACAAGTCAAGGATAAAGTGATATAGAAGCACAGATCAAGAGAAGGTTACAAGAAGTTTTCAAAGTCGCTGATTATCCATCTGATTACGGTGAAGTCCTTTTTTAAGAAGTGGAATGTGTTTCATAATACCCAATCACTATCCAGATCAAGCCGCCTTTCCAAACTAAGCACCCGGATAAGCAAGAAACTATACACCTGGAAAAAAGTTAAGCACCCCCGTGTTTTTTTCAAGTGATTCA
>NW_013665639.1:1197117-1204624 GCF_000517525.1 Limulus polyphemus | reverse complement strand
GGGCGAGTGGCAAGAAATCATCTTAAATCTCGTATATGGAGTTTGTAACAAAGCATGTAAATGATACTGCAGACATGTGGCAGAAGGTTTTGTGGTCAAACGAGACAAAAATTGAGCTTTTTGATCTGAATTCAAAGCGTTACATCTGGCACATCACCCAGTTAACGCTATCTTAACTGTCAAGCATGTTGGTGGCAGCATCATGTTATGGGATGCTTCTCATCAGCAGGAACAGGGAAGCTTTTTAGGATTGAGAGAAAGATGGATGGTGCAAAGCACAAGCGACTCCTAGAGAAAAACCTGATAGAGTCACTCAAGAGACTAAAGCTGAGTCGAAAATTCACATTTAAGCAAAGCAATGACCCGAAGCATAAGGCCAAAGCCACATTGGAGTGGTTTCAAATCAAGAAAGTGGATGTTCTGGAGTGGGCCAGTCAACGATCCCCGACGAACATGTCAGAATTGGAGCAATTTTGCCAGGAAGAATGGGCAAAAATTACACAATTTCGTTGTGCAAAGCTGGCAGAGACCTATCTAAAAAACTCCCAGCAGTAATTGCTGCCAAAGGTTCTTCCACCAAGTACTGACTCGGGAGCTGAATACTTATGCAATCAGTAAATTTCAATTTATATATTCTCTTTGCAGGTTTTGCTGACATTCAACCTCCATCACACATAACAGTGTTAAGTTTGATCATTAGAGTTTTGAATAAAAGCAAGTTCATTATAAAAATTGTTTTCATTATTTGTATTTCATCAAAATATGAACATTATTGGGAGGGGTGAATACTCTTGCATGGCACCGTAGTGTATATAAACCCAAGAAATAGTGAATCCAGATTTGTTTTGTTCATTTGTTTAAAGTTAACCACAAAGCTACACCACGGGTATCGAAACCCAGTTTCTAGCGTTGTAAGTCCGCAGACATACCGCTGTGCCACTAGAGGGCACCCAGATTTGTAGAATCAGTGTTTAACACACTCAGCACTTAACATATATAGGCTCGTCTGAGATTGATAAAAATTCACAAACTGCGTGACTTGCCATTGCTATAGCACTTTATTAGGGACTTTATCAATTCGAGTTATAAAAGTGAACAAAACCAAATTACATGTCTAGCTAGATAGTGTACTAATATATAGTTTATAGAAGCTCATAATTCTAGCTTAAAGACGATAAAATTAGATTGTTTGCCCATTTGATTATTCATTTTTACACGATCTTTGGTAGTTCACTTGCTTTCTCTACAAAATTTCACAATAACTTGCATCATCAAACAGATAGACAACTGTTTTATACAAACATAAAATGGCATTAATGTTAAGCCTACTTTGAGTGAGTGCAGCAACGTTTGTTTTACTTCGACGTTTTTAAGCATCATTAAAGTACTTCACGATAATGATAGAAACGTTTCTTTGTGTGATTTATGCCTTCATAAATATTTCTTACTTACCTAACATATTTCACATTTTTTTTTTACCGGAACCTCAATTGTGCTAAATGTTCAGTGTTTTTCTTTTGACAGTTAGTTGCCAACTACATCTCCTATAGTCGCTTTATCCAAAGGCCCTAAACAGAAAAACCGGGGACAGAACTGAGTTCACAGAGAGCAAGAGTAAAAATGTCAGAATACATAAACAAAGTCAGACAAAGCATATAGCATTAAATTGAAAGGTTTACCGAAGTAGTGCCAGAAAGGATGTTTGTTATGAGTTAGTTTTGTGTATCTTTAAATGTTTAAAATGAGAAAATTTATGCACTGAAATTAGATGTTTTTGAGAAATTATAATAAATTCAATCCTTAAAATTAATATATACTTAAATCTTTCAGTTTTCATCACAAAAACCATTAAATTCAAGATCTAGTTTGCATGCAGTTATTTTTTTCACCTTGTATATTTGAAAAAAGCAAAGAAAAACTACAGGTAAAAACATAAATTGTAGTTATTATTCAGCACTGGATGTGAGGCCTATGTGAATGTTTGTATTCGTTAGTCCTGTTAAACGTAGTGCTCAACCAGACTCTACTATGCAATAATAAACCAGTATTCTGTTATGAAAGTGAAAGCTAAGTCTTATGAACAATTAATCCCCATTTAGTAAATACTAGCAAAGGTACTAGGCAATTCCGGGCTTAAACAGTAATGCTAGGAATTGGGCGTGATCCGTCCCTTCCTCTAATTTGAGCCGTTGCGCAGGAACCGTTTGTCCGATGCAAAGGTACCCTGCTACGCGCGGCATTAAACGTCAATTTCGTTTGGCGTTCCCTTCACGTATTGTACTACTGACCTCGTAGCTCAGTTAAGTCCTCATAAGCGGAAATAAGCCTGTAAAATTAGATTGTACGTCTGTTTGAATATTAGCTTTAACTCGGTATTTGATAGTTCACTTGAGTTTCTCTAGGAAATGTAATCGAAAATAGTTCAGCCAGTTCTTCAGAATAACAGATGGACATTTATTTGCTTTATATATACACACACACATATAAATCTATTATAAACATATAATGGCATTTAATGCTAAGCTTACTTCGAGTGAGCACAGCATTCTCGCAGTATTTTACTTCGACGTTTATAAGCATTTTTAAAGTACCTGACTATCGTTAAGTTTTCTATCCGTATACTTGTAAGAGTTCCTTACATTATTTACGTATCCTTTTTGGACATTCTCTGGACAGGGATTTTGATACAGTACTTTGTTACACATATAATTTTTCTATTTAAGGTTATGATGCACCTCGCACAACAAAAAACATGATGAAGCGACTTGATGTTAATTAACCTAAGGTAAAAATTCATATTTAAAAGTTTATACAACAAATCATAGTTATTCCTAAGTACTAGTGGGTTTTAAGATCACGTTTCACTCCATAAACTTCATGATGATTTTTATCTAACGAGATGAGCATGTATTTAAACTTGTATTTAAAAGTAACTGCGCCTAAAGACGGTTATATAAAATCACGGTAGGTTTAAAACGAAAACGTTTGAGGTGTGGACAAACCCTCAGTCATTAAACGTTTTGAAGAATGTATGATGTAATTGTTCGTATAAATGTTTCATAGGGTGGTAAACGTTTCTTTACAGTTACATTCATCAACTGACCTACTCTCTGTAATTAAAGGTTCCTACTTTTTCCTGGTAAGTGGACAAAGGGTACTTAGGTCTTAGTCCCATTCTTTGGGTCTGTTGGTGGTCCATGCATCATATCATATATACTCAGCAAATAGCGGAGATCCTTGTTAGGGGAAACTGGGTTTATGCAGTATTGTTCAAAGCATGACAGGCTGTTCTCGACTCATAACGCTAAAGTGAGATAGTAACCCATCCCATTAAAATAAATTTGTCTCTGTAACTATTTTGTACGGAATTCCCATTTAGGGATTTCAGTGCACGAGAAGTCTACCGGTATGTTTTATAGTTCTTCTGGAAGCCTGATTGAAGAGTTAGAAGGTAGTTTGTTCTTTTTTCGGCAGACGGACAGTGACTTCGTTCGGAAAGTATTTCTTTATATTCTCCATGAAATGTTAACTTTTTTTTATATACACTTGATAATAAACAGATATATTTTGTAATGAGGTGGCTAGTGTTTGATCACTCTGTGATTAAGCCATGTGGGCCTTATCAGATCTGCTGCACCATTGTAATTTGTGAAATGCAACAATGATTGATGTTGTTTAATCTTGTTTCCAGGCTTTTCTTTCTTCTGAGTGGCTGAGTCCAGGCGCGTGCACCCAACGTTCATCGGTCTTCCACTAAACTCGGTTTAGTATAAAGACTAAGTTTGACTATTACAAATAGCGGTACGCTGGTAATGGTGCTCTACAACATGCTAGCATGGGAGGCTAAATCCCAGCCCAAGCTTTGCTGTAAATTAAATTGCAAAATAAAAAAAACCAATCGGAATGTGAGGTACAGGGTTTCTCCGTCTTTATGAATATGAGTCGTGAGGCACTGCGAAGCTTGAAGCATCATAGAAACGCTTTATACGCACTTTCTTTTCTTCTTTTTTTTTAACGAGTTATCTCAGTTTTGCAAGCCATATAAAGTAACGTAACCTGATATCTATGAGAATATAGAATAAATGGGAACTGTGGGATTACTAATCGGATTAAATGTTTTGGAATATAACCCAGTTTTCTAGAAGAAGTACTCACTTTACAATATACAATACAATACAATATACAATCTGATATCTGATCTACAATATCTTACATTAACTATAAAATTACCTTCAATATTGTTTGTTTCAATTTTTTTGGGATAACGACCAGTTTGTATCTTTACTCCAAAAAATTAATTTTTAAACCTAACAAGTCGTCTTTAAGCTCTATAATGAACAATATACCAAACCAACAGTTTGAAAGTGAATCGAAGAGGTAAGAAATGTTAGTAAACAACAATTTACCAGGATAAGTGGATAAAAGTAAAAGAAAACATCATTGTAAATATTCGAACATATTTCTTAAATCTAATCATTTTGAAGAAATAAACACTTCACCGCAGTTTGTATTTGGTGTTTTATTTCATTTGCTATTGTAGTTTTGTTATATATATATATTAGACATATTTGTAAGCTGAAGGAAAAGTTTTTTCTAAGCTTTAACGTTATATATATCTAAATAATATTTAATAAAGTTTTCAAAAATTTCTTCGAGCTGGAAAAAGCACTTTCAGTATGTTACAAACAATGTATTTCATATATAGAATATTTTGTTTCTTTATTAAAAATCTCATTAAAATTGTTCACGTGCAGCTCATAGCAAAGTCTCGGATAAGAGCCGGTATGGTTAAGTGTTACGAGTTTCATATAGCTAACTAGTAAAACAATAGTCTCGTTTTTTTTAAATATAACGTTAACGTAATTTCTATAAAGCTTTGGAATGTTGTTTTACCAGTGTGTTTGTGTGTGTGTGTAACTATGATCTTCAGTCGTTTTATAACAAAATTTATGAAAAAATTGACCATTTTGTAACCTTAAAAGATATAATACTGCTACCAATTTGTCATTAATTATGCATTCTTGTCAATGCACATAAAGAACAGTTAATGTATTAGCGAATCTTTCCTTCTCAGTCTTATCTATTTATCATAACATATTCAGTTTCGAAGATCTAAGCGAGGTTGGCGGTTCCTATGAGACTTATACTCATTATTAAAGCTGATGTTGATAGTTGGCGGTCAGAATACCTGTAGAGAGCTTTAGCTGAACTGAACAAGGAGCTTGGCTTGCAAGCTTATCTGTGGGCGTCATCACAGTGGGGCCAGAAGTCCAGAGGGGTCTAGGGCGACAGGTCACGGACTTCAGAGCTAGAGGCTTTCACGGGCTTACTTCAAAGTTGTCTATTAGTGCTGTCACACACATATTTTACTTGTTCACAAGGCTATATCCACATCGCTATGCACTTGTTAGTAGGGAAAAAGGCACGCTATCACATCAAAGTGAGAGTCACTGAACATTAGTCGTACGAATTTAATGCTGATATACGACAATGTTAAGAACGTCAAGGTAGCTCTTGTCATTGACCTTTTCAGACAACTATGTCATAGCCGACTTAAGATGTCTGTTGGATATTGCCAGATAGCATATAACTAGCAATAATACGAATGTAAATCGTATCAAAACACTCATCTGACAAGTTTACAAACTTTTAAAATATATTTGTTGTAAAATATATTCAAACTAGTGCTGTATCTCCATATTTTATTCTCTGTAGAAAGTAATAATAAGCTGGGCGTGATGTAAGAACTGAAAGATGTGTTTCTTGCAAAATGCACCACAAACAGCCTGCACAAACATTAAACTGGCTGCTTTTACATGAACTTGTGGAAAAGAAGTGCTTTCTTATTGTCCAAATGATATACAATACACACCAATGAAACTACAATAAAAACTGCAGATTCTACATTTCAGCATATATAACTGGATATTACCAGAGTCCTGAAGACTAACAAAATCAATCAATTTGTGCTGATCATTGTCAATGAACTTTACTAGGGAAGACAGAGGTTTTCATCTAACAAAATGTTAACACATGTTGTGTCCGATAACTTCGGAACATTAGTCTGTTGTTTGCTGAGTTTTGCATAACCCTGGGAGTGTGGACGATATAAATTTCACATTAGTATCCTCGGTTGAACGTGCTATTCAAACTTTCAAGTGTATTCTTGCTAAATTTGTAAGCCTGGAATAGGATGGTTGCAATGATAGTCTACTTTATATCATGATAGTATACTGGACGACAGAAGAGCAGACTACTGGCTGTTGCGTAAAATTAATAACGATTAATATGATGTACGGATTGAATGCTCAATGACCAACTTGGTTTGAGTTAGACGAATATTCAAATCAAAACTGGGTAAGATGGTCATATGCAAAAATAGAGAAGCTGTTACAATGTTGAAAGGACAGCAGTTCAAATGAGGAGACTGGGTTTGATTTTGATATGTTTTTGCAACCCATAAGCCAATCAACCCTGGATGGACTCAACCCATCATACTAAACGTGTCAGAGATTCTGCTTCACAAGGATGTGTGTTGACAATAAGTGGAAGTTAAATCATTATGTTACCCATAAGGTACTGGAATACCAGCTGGACCAGCAGCCAAAGTCAAGATTATTGAGAAGTCTGGTAAAAATTTGAGTACCGTTGCTGATTATCTTCACACACTCAGTTGTGAGGAAAACAATCAATTTTAATGTTTATTTTATCTTAGGAGGTTAATGTTAAGTACCTATTAACATGGATAAATTTAAGGTAATCGGTAGTTGCTTATTGTTGCATTTGAATAATTGTATAAAGCTCAGATAGTGTATACTTGTGGTAGTAGCTATAATATATTATAAACTTCTTACAGTTTTATTTGACATTCATTTTGTCCTAATTCTAAGTCAGAAAACCATTATAAACCATGTGATAAAATTAGTTTTAAGTTTAATTCTCCCTAGCAGGAACCAATGCTGTATTCATCATAAGATACTTATATTAGTCCTGTGACAGATCTCAATAAATGGCTTTATTTTAGGGGTTTGGTCACTTCACTTGCTTTATACCCACCACAACATAGCCTATCTTATAGGAAATATTCTCTAGTTTTCAAATACGCTAGTTGTGGATTTCTCAGATTGTGTAGTTTGTGCTATAAAAAGAATATGACAGCCATGTCAAAATTGACATTTGGCGAATCTGGCATGTTACATTAAATGTTTGCTTCTGTCAACAGTATATAACACCAGTCTTACTTTCACAGGTTGCTTTATTTTTTACATAATTAAATTACCTCCCCAAATATATTTTAATATTCTCTAGTGGACTTTAAAGCTACAAAACACCTAATGCTGAAAGGCCAGAAAATAAAATAAACGTGTTATTAAACTAATTTTTCATTTGCTCTAAGAGTGCTTATGTTACATGTAAATATAATTTCGTTAACAATGAAATGTATAACATGATTTAGCCAAAATCATAACACAACTCACATATACACTACTTGTTGCTTGGATTTCAG
>NW_013665639.1:1192732-1197096 GCF_000517525.1 Limulus polyphemus | reverse complement strand
TTTGTCCTAATTCTAAGTCAGAAAACCATTATAAATAATGTGATAAAATTAGTTTTAAGTTTAATTCTCCCTAGCAGGAACCAATGCTGTATTCATCATAAGATACTTGTATTAGTCCTGTGACAGATCTCAATAAATGGCTTTATTTTAGGGGTTTGGTCACTTCACTTGCTTTATACCCACCACAACATAGCCTATCTTATAGGAAATATTCTCTAGTTTTCAAATACGCTAGTTGTGAATTTCTCAGATTGTGTAGTTTTGTGCTATAAAAAGAATATGACAGCCACGTCAAAATTAACATTTGGCGAATCTGGCATGTTACATTAAATATTTGCTTCTGTCAACAGTATACAACACCAGTCTTACTTTCACAGGTTGCTTTATTTTTTACATAATTAAATGACCTCCCCAAATATATTTTAATATTCTCTAGTGGACTTTAAAGCTATAAAACACCTCAATGCTGAAAGGCCAGAAAATAAAATAAACGTGTTATTAAAATAATTTTTCACTTGCTCTAAGAGTGCTCATGTTACATGTAAATATAATTTCGTTAACAATGAAATGTATAACATGATTTAGCCAAAATCATAACACAACTCACATATACACTACCTGCTGCTTGGATTTCAGAACTAGCTTATAAGTTTAACTGAAAATAAGAGAAAGTGAAAATCCATTAAAACTTCAAGTGTTTCCAAAAAGCATCGACTTTCTGTGGCAAAACAACATTTGTCGTAAGTCAGAAAACAAAAGAAAAATGACAAACTAACAAATGGCATCCTTAGTTTTGTTGCCAGTCTTGTAAGCGCAGTAAAACTTCGCTTGGAGATACCTATAGTTGACTCACTATTCCCAGTACTACAGATGCGAGAGTAATTTGAGTCATAAATCTACACAGCTGTTTCATAGTCTAAAAATCTAGGTACAGTATGTGAGAAACTAGTCTATGAGAAACAGGTAATTTGAACAATGACAAGGAGTTACTCCTATGGTGTATATTGCATTTAGTTGCAGAGAAAGCAAAATATCACAATGTTTGTTTCTCAAATTATGTCAGGCTTCTAAGCAGAAAAGATACAAGAAATTAAATGGATGAAACACGGCATGATAGGTAGATTTGAGAAACTTAAGGAGAAAGCGAGGTGACAAATAAAATGTTGGATGCCTTCACACCTCCGCTACCAAGCTCTTATCATAGCATTAGATCATTGGTAGAAAAATGGCACTGCCCTTCCTTTAATTATACTGGGCCCACAGTACCTGAGCTGTTACAGCACGTAATCTGTAACTGTAGTGGAAGAAATGCATCTCAGAAAAATTGCATGTGCAATAACCAGATCTTAGATTCCAATGAAATGTGTGAATGCTATCACTGTGAAGAATGTAGAAACACACTGTGTCACCATAATGATGTAACAGTGATATGGAAGTAGAAGATGATGCAATTTACACACACATAGAATAACATTGTTATTTTTTTTTTTTTTGCAATTTAGCAATGAAAATCTCCTCGTAATTTTCTTAAACAAATATTTTAGAAAAACAGACAAAAATAACATTTTAAAACCATGATATTCCGATGGAAGAGTTACAAATCAATGCATTGACAGCAAATGATGAGGGATTTTACAAAATGATTACTTACCGATTTTCTAAGCTTTTAGTATATGTGTATTTTAGTATTTGGGCTAATATGGCATCGCTGGAGAATTCTGAACACGTGATATGTATTATGTGATGTTAAGCATTGTTTACATAAGCAAATGTTGAAAGCAACAAATCAGATTTGAACAAGGTTGATTTTGGGCATTTTTAACAAAATGTCCCATTCTGCATTTTGGAATACAACTGCACCACCGAAGAGCTCCACAACAGGCATACCCGAAGAATAGATAAAATATTCTTTAAGGTAGTATATGTTATGGGTATAAGGCAGCAAGTGAATAAATTCAAAATGTAACCCCATCTACTACAGGCCTATATTTGTGGCCAGTATCACTTCAATGTGAGGTCTCTTTAAAATTAACATATTGGTAGGAAATACCACCAGATTCATAGACTTATAAATAAAATTGACTCCGTTATATAGAGCTATGTGAATTGTGAGACTTTTTGGTTTCTCCCATTGAGATGACTATCAGCTTTGAGGAAGACAAGACCAGTATATGAAGTTCTGTGTAGGTTTTCTTCATTTTTGATTTCACTTATCTACTGATCGTGTGTTTTACCTTTTGCTTTATTTTCTATTTTATTCTGCTTTTAAGTTTAATCCAGTTTTACGTTATTTTCATTTTTATTTTTTTTCTCAGTAAATCTGGACAATTAAGTTATTCATATATTTCAAGTTCTGCATGCTTGTATGCATTATGGTCCACCTTTATAATTGTGTTTTTGTCATACCTTGCACCCTGGTATAATCTGTTTCATTTCAACCACTCAAACACCAATCCATTAACCAACTAAATCCAAGAATCTTCCATTATTGTATTATCAAATCCCATATCCTTTACTTTACATAACATAAGATGTCTGAGTAATTCAGTGTTTCTTAGACTTCCCCTAGGTCATTCCGTTAATCACAACATATTCATTTTTGCAGGTGTATTAAAAGTCAGCTATATTCACCGCTGTGCTGTAAGTATGTGTACTATTGGTTTGAAACTGCTGTCATTAAGTTATTGTATACAGTCTCGTGACTATTATGTTGATGATTATATCAAGGATACTACGTGTGAAAAAATACTTCTAGAGATTGAAGCGAAAATTAAATCAAAGAAAGTGACAATGACTGTAAGAGGCCCTCTTAGAAGAAGAGCTTATGCCAGCCATGATAAGACCATTCATCAGGATGCATACATCTCCAGAATTTTGAAAGATGGCTAGTGTCTAGCTCAAATATTCTCAGTTGCAAGGTAGTAGAGAATACGCCATTTAATTATGGAGGTCATATGAAAAAAGTAAATCAAGCCTGTTTATGTGAATGTTTACAGAATGTGTGGACCATTTCATCAAGTATTTCATGTAAGTTTTCATTTGGAATAAATTAGTTTGGGGGTAGTTGGTACAATACCTGATACTGATTGTAGAAGGCATTGTACTTTATGCCCTAGAGCACTTAGATGAGGTGCATGCAATGACTTGGATAAAGCTGTAAATAAATTGCACCACGGTTTCGACTTTGAAGAGAATAGAACAAACCATGGAGTTAAATTCAAAGCTCAAAGGTGAGAGGAAGCACTATGAGAAGTTGGTCACTTAAACAGATATTTTAAGGAACTTGCATGGAAAGTATTCTTGATAAATTATTCTATAGATTGTAAAGAGACACTACTGAGCAAACTCATGTGACCCCACATGGATTTCAGAAATATTTCTCTCAAAAAAGACAATTTCTAAATTGAATTGGTTAAAAGTGGCCAGATAAAACTGTGTGCTATAATGAAGCAATAAACCAACCAGTATCAGTGGCTACTTTAGCTGCAGACTCAGTTCTCAATGATCCATGAAGGTTCTAAAGGCTTTAAAGAATTATCAACTGCCAACTCCTCAAGCGCCAATGTAGCAGTTGCCGCATAAACACCGTAGTTTCTAATAGAATAACAGGAATTCCCATAATCAATTGTCATAGTTGCACCACAAATGGAACCAGAAGTGGATTCCCAGAGGTGCCAAGAGCATGAAGAAAGGGCCTCTGCTTCACCTATTGCAAACCTGGTTATTGGTTTTCTATATCCTGTTGTAAGAGAAGACTATTGGATACAATTACCATTCAGACTGAAGACTACTGGATACAATTACCATTCAGACTGAAGACTGCTGGATACAATTACCATTCAGACTGACGACTTATTGGATACAATTACCATTCATACTGTTATCACAACAGGTGTGGAAAGGTAGGCAAAGAACTATATGCAGCTACTCCAGCTAGTTTTAACCAGTGCGACATGAGTTGGATTTAATAACCAGTTTGGGCAAGTGTAATAGCCAGCTCACATCAAACATTATGGTGACTAGTTCAGAAAACAATGGAATGGTTATCACTTTTTTTATGTACTAATGACGATGCGTGGACATAATGCTGAGGTTCATCTGGATACTAGGGGTGTCAGAACATTTTTCGACCTTAATGTTTATCAGATGTTCATTAGAAATCATCATTTTGACCAATTAACACATTTCTGTCAAATGATAATATGAGTGTTGTGACGGATGTATTATTATATATTTATTTTAATATCAACGATTGCTTCTTTAATTTATATTTAAAAACATGCACAGCATATAGTGTTAAATATGTATTGCGAAGCTCCCGCCTATTCTCTAAAGTTGTAGAAGATTCTCGAGTGTAAGAATCA
>NW_013665639.1:1192150-1192722 GCF_000517525.1 Limulus polyphemus | reverse complement strand
ATGTATATAAATGCTTAATGTAGCTTTCTATTGTTACGTAATCTGAATTTTCTAGAAACTCTCTACACGCCTATAAATATAATCAACGCAACGCACCAAAAAAGTAGTACCTATTATTAGTTTGCTATAGTGAGTGTGCTATAAATTTCTGAAGCTATAACTGTGATTGTTATAACACTTATCAATCGGAAAACTTCAGATATTTTACCAGGAGCATTTACAAAGTTCGGACATTACAAATCATTTAACTTCAGTGGATTCTCATCGGACATTAGTATTTTTACGAAAACATTATATAACTCATCGTGGAAAACTCGGCGTGTGTGGCTGGTGAATAACGAAGGACAAAACTAGCTAGATCCCCGTTAAGCGAACTGTACCTCCATCAACTCGCAATTAACTCGTTCATCGTGAAACCTCGATAAGATATCAAGGATGTTCCAGACTAGAAAAAAAAGACTTCATATTGCTTGTATGTTTGTAAAATGTTTGTATATAAATCATTGTGTGTATCAATCTTGTTGGCAAATATCATAAATTGGAGATATATCGGGATATATTTAAATACTAAA
>NW_013665639.1:1158186-1191204 GCF_000517525.1 Limulus polyphemus | reverse complement strand
TAAATCCAAAGTACAATTTAACTACTAAATCTAAAGTATCATTTAACTCAATTTCAGACCTTTCGAAATTGTAATACGTAACAGTGTAGAAGCACAGTTTCAACTTCACCTTGGCATGGTTGGAATCCAACGAAGATATACTCTCTGATGTGGGCTCAAGCATTTATATTCTATGGATGAACCTACCAGTTTTGCTTGAGTAACAGGTGAGCTGACCTTTTGTAGAAATACCATCCACTACCAACCACATTGAGAATGAGAGTAGTGCAGTGCAAGTAAACATGCTCAGAAAAAGTAATGACACCAATACATGTGCAAGTGGTGTCCTATAATGCATAATAGGTGTAGTCTAGTATATTGTCATTGTCTACTGTAGTAATAGAACTGGTGAACGAAACATTTTTCTGTCTAAAACACAGACTGCAGTACTCGAACAATGACCTGTCCAAGTACATGTGTTTTACCTGTGGTAGTCTGAAAAGACGGGGATTTCACTAATCAGCTACCAACTACAACGGTCATTGGCACAGTTACAGAGGTGGAAGTGATGCAAGCAGGAAGAGTATCTTGTGCGACAGCTATCTACCATGTCTTAAAATGAATATACAACTTCCAGAGCATCTGGACCTCTAGTTGTGGATTTTTGAAACAACTGTAACTGAATACAGATATACGAGCTCAGTGGATTGCTCAGGGAATTTAATTGTGTTTGTAAGAGAAATTGATTGTATCAAGCAGGAATCACATATTAACACATAGATACATTTGAGGCGTTTAATAAAACAATCATTGTGCAGGCTCTCTTGAAATGTCAGGAATGTTTCCGACACTAAAAATGAGTGAGTGTTGAAAAATGGAGTAAAACAATCTTCCAAGAGTGGTTGATTCTCTTCATTGGTGATTATGAGAAAGAAGCCGCACTAGCCACTTTCATCTACCAACTACAGATGAATATAATCTAGATCTGGCATTTTAATTAATGATAAATTGAATGGTAAGGTGAAAATAGACCTAAAACTTCTAAACTTGATGGAAAAATAGGAGATATATAACATCTATGTGGATGATATGCTAGTCTTCTGTTGCAAATTACAATCCACTGCTAAGAACCTGAGAATGTCATTCCAATGCATCTTAAATTCAGACTTGAAACTGAACTGGGAAAGTTTTCAATCATGTACATTGAAGTAGAGATTCTCAGTCCTGTATTAGGTAGTGAAAGAATTTCACTAATCCTGCAAAGATTGCAGTGACCAGTGGCTGTTCCCAGTACAAAACTAAATAAAAAGTCCAAGCTTCCTAGATTTCACTTGTTACCATTGATGGTTTGTGGCTAATTTTTCCAATGATAATGCACTAGTTTCTACACTGATTATAGCTAATTCATGATTTGTATAGACACAATAATGTGAAGACACACTCTAGTTTCTTAAGTGCAGTGGTCGAAGCACTGCTGCTGGTTTATTCTTGTCAAGACTGTCCATTCATCCTGTATCAGTGATAGTGGAATTGGTATGAAATGACTCTCAACACCAATATAACAAAGAAGGAACTTCTTGCAGTTATAGTTTTTGCCAAATATTACCTCCACTGCACTTCGTATACTGAACTTCTTGCAGTTATAGTTTTTGCCAAACATTACCTCCACTGCTAGGAAGTTCACTATTTGCATATTCCATGCATCTATAAAATGACTAATCTTTTTCGAAAATCCAGCAGTTATAATTGCATATTGGATAAAGATTCTACAAGAGCACAACTTTATTGTAAAATATTGTCCGGGTCAGCAAAACAGAAATGCTGATGTATTATCTCTCCAGTGAAGTCATGTTCATTCATTGAAATTTCAGATCCTCAACAATGTGAAGCAGTTAAATTCATTATACCAGAAGTGACGACAAATCATACAATTAGTGAAAATTCTGTATTTGGGTGGCCGCCAAGAATGAACAGTCAGAAACTTCATGAAGAACAACTTCCTTCCATACAAGAAAGTAAAGCATAACCATCACAAAGTGGCAAATGTGTTATGACACACATAACATATTGTACTTATAGAATGACGTATAAGTGCAAGGTGACATGTTGTACCATCATTATGAGCCTCAAGATGTGACAGCTAATGTATGATGCAGCTAGTGGCCATCAGAGCTCTAAAGTAAGTGATACTTCAGACTTTGCATAATGCTAGGACTAGAGGAGACCAAGGAGTATCACATACTGTTAGATACATACAAAAGTGTTTTCTTGTCAAATTCATCTAAAGACATTGAATGATAGATTATGCATTGTACCAGAGTCGTAGGTTTTTCTCTCAAGAGAATTGTCCTAGACGTAACTGGTCATCTGACTAAAAGTAAGACGGTAATTGATATATGGGCGGTTCTTATCGATTACTTCATCAAGTGGTCTGAATCTTATCTTTTGGATTATATGTTAGAGCAGTTAAACAGAGATGTGTTGAGTGAACAAGGGATATTATGTTTTGTAGAATCTAGAAAAATCAAATAGACCAGGAAGCTAACTTCAGTAGACAGTCTGATGATTTGACAATGGACAATACAAACTGACAGAAATGT
This sequence comes from Limulus polyphemus, assembly GCF_000517525.1. Classification (NCBI taxonomy): domain Eukaryota; kingdom Metazoa; phylum Arthropoda; class Merostomata; order Xiphosura; family Limulidae; genus Limulus; species Limulus polyphemus. The sequence goes on along the minus strand of NW_013665639.1, from coordinate 1,188,625 downwards.
GCTAGCTAAGTTTGTTAACCTGACCAAATTGACTAGAATTAGCATCTAGCACGTGTCATGATAGTATACCAAACGATAGAGCAATAATAAACTGATTGTTCTTCAAATCTGATGATGTTCGAATGAAACGTACGGCTGCCATTAGATATTATTTATGATTCTTCATCTAATGTAGATGATTTTCAGTGTTCACAAGAATATGTAGAATGGCTACACTATGCAATATATGATTCACATATATTGCAGAGTGTTGACATATGTTGTGTAAAGTGGTCATACACCAAAAAATATTTTATATTAAAAGAGCAACAGTATGAAAGTTCAAGTTTGGTGACTGGTTTTAGCTATTTTACATAGCACCAACGTATAAACAACCTAGTTCTAGTTGTAGCAGTTCTTAACTCATCTATTCTCAACTCAATAAAGTGAGATACATGATGACATGATGCTAAATTACACGTTAAACACTTGACAAGCCTAAACTCTACACTGTTGAAAATACTTTAGAGAATTGGTTATTTAAGCAGAGTAAATTAGCACGTTGCATGTGCTTGTGAGAGCACTTTATCTTATAATTTCAGATGGTAATAGTATATTACTGATAGTAATACATATCTATTTGTGAAGGGTTATCATATAAAATGTGACCTAGCGGTATGTCTGCGGACTTACCTTGCTAGAAACCGGGTTTCGATACTCGTGGTGGACAGAGCACAGATAGCCCATTGTGTAGCTTCGTGCTTAATCACAAACAAACAAGCAAGCAGTTAAAGGATAGTTTCAGTTGTTCCCAATTGGAATATTTATAAGTGTGTGATGTTTTAGTGAAAGACAGGAACTGAGTTGTACAGAATCTCCTTCACACCACGTGAGAAATATGTTAATGAATTAATATCCTGCTGTTGAAGCAACCGGGGTATTCACATATTTTGTAACCCAATTTTTTTGTAAAGGTGAAATCATTATTACTTATCAGTTCAGAACGAAATAGGTATAATGTGTCTTTTCTCATAGCAAACCACATCGATCTATCTGCTGAGTCCTGTGTTCAATGTATTTTGACTTATGAATATGTTTGATTTGTACAACAAACAATTTCCAGACTTTAATGGATACTATTAAATGTTTTACTTATTTCGATATTATTTCTGAGCACTTATTCGTTAATACACAAATTTTGTGTCAACTAGATGAAATTGTGGTATTATGACACAATTTCGGAGTTGAACAGATGAATATAGCTAAGGATGTATTTCTGAAATCACCCATGATCTTGCTTATTTATTTGGATTGTGTTTAACTTGGATGAGAAGGCATGTGGATCAGTGAACAGACAGGTTATGAAACTTTCAAAACAGGAGCTTCGGTCAGTGTTTGTAAAGTATTTGGTTTAATATCAGTCGTCAGTCTAAAGTGTTTGCTTGCAGTTCTACCTTCATTCTTCCTCCACGGAAATGGGCTCTGTTTCTATAACAATTAGAAAAATGGTAGAATAACTCACACGTATATATAAGATACATTGTCAAGGGAGTAGTTTAATCTATGTGTATGTATCTGCTTAGAACAAACGCATTTTTATAGTATAGCAGTGAGTAGACTTTCCATGAATACTGTGATATATAGCTTCATCCTATCATGATGACCTTGTCCTAGCAGAGATGGGTCAAGATCAGGCATTGGTTGTGACATTTAACATTACACTGCTTACTGAAATTGTAATTAAGCACAGACTGGGTTACCTTTAAGTTTGTAATCCTGACTTTTTCTATATAAGCCCATAAATGTTGACCATTGATTATTTTGTACGTCAACCAGCAGAAGAAGCCTGAAGGAAGAAACCTACTGCCATTATGAGTGAGGAACTCTTGACAATAAGAAAAATTATTTCTGATTTCCTAAATCCCAGGAAAGAATGGTTACCTATGATCACAGGAAGGATATACAGAGTACTAAAGAGACTTACTGTAAGATCTCTACTGAGACCTTTTGACATCCCTTTGAGAGACACAGTGTCCAGAGAGAGAGAAAGAGAAGGGCTAATTAGATATTTGAATCTTCATATGTCCTCTTGGGTATTTTATAGTATGACTAGCTGGATTACCTGTTCCCTGGACGGAAGTTATATAAATTCATGATTAATGAAAGGTTACCTTAGGACATGAAAAGTGCTTCCCTTATATGTAATTGTACAAAAAACGCAAAAATGCCCATGAAAACAGCAAAACACAAAATGTGAAACCGCACATTTGTATGTATCTCCGCATGGACCCAACAAACCTTCATGCTACATTTGGTGAGGGTCCATCAACAGGGGCGAAGTAGTGGTAAAGAACGCAAAGACGCCCGTAAAAACCGCAAAATGCAAAACTGAAAGTTTGTGTGTACTCCCGCGTGGACCCAATGAACCTTAATAACAATTTTGGTGAAGGTCCACCCACACCTGGCGAATTAGTTACCTGAACATACAACAGACAACAGACAGTACTATTATATTTATATATAGATTCTTACGTTGCTCTGCTTTACATCGATTTAATTTCATTTGGGTTTAGTTTATCTTCGAACTTGTTTCAGTTTTGTTTTACTTTCATTTAATATATCCTCAATTTTATTTTATACCTTGGTTTTTAATTGTACTTATTTATTTTACTTTGGGTTTGGATTTCATTTGAATTGTATATTCAGTATTCACTTCTACTTGGCTTTATCATTTTAATTTCATCCAAATTTAGTCTATAGCCGATTTTATTTGGTTTATTATTTTAATCTTTCTTTAGAGTGCCGTAATTCATACTTAACTCTTCATGTTGTATATTTCTAGTTTATATCAATATTCTGATTATGGATATTGTTTTCGTCTGTTTGATATTAGTTTGTGTTTCGTTTGTAACTTTCAGATAAATCTTGGTTTTGTATTGTAACGTTGGTTTTATAACTTCAATTTCAGATTGTGATTTGTTTGAATTTTTAAATTCTAATTATGTAATGCGTAACTGACAGAAAATTTAGTGTTATAGTGCAGTTAATTGTATATTCAGTTTAAATTTTAAGTTATAGTTCTGCTTAACCACAGTATATAGTTTAAACTGCATTTTATTCACTTGAACTTGAAATTTTTTTTTATTGTTTGTTTTGAATTTTCACGCAATGCTACACGACGGCTATCTGCGCTAGCCGTCCCTAATTTAGCAGTGTAAGACTAGAGGGAAGGCAGCTAGTCATGACCACCCACCGCCAACTCTTGGGCTACTCTTTTACCATTATAATGCCCCCACGGCTGAAAGGGCGAGCATGTTTGGTGTGACGGGGATTCGAACCCGCGACCAGCAGATTGCGAGTCGACCGCCCTAACCACCTGGCCATGCCGGGCCTTTATTTTATTTTGATTAATTTTTAGTTGTATTTTATTTCAATTTTATCTGGCTGTTAGAGCCTTTATGTTAACTATTCGTTGTTTATGTGTATATGTCGTGGCCACTATAACTTACGACCTGTTAGTTAATTTTTAGATTTGCTTTTAATGTTTAATTTTACGTCTCGGGTTTGGAAGACTCAGAGGTAAGAAATCTGAATCGTAATTTTTTTTTCTAAATTTTCATCCTGGTGTTCATCATATATTAGAGTTTTTCCTTTAATCCGAGTGTACGAAGGTCATAAAGAAACACGCACTATTCCTCTTGCTTAGGTCACGTTGTACAGCAGCTATCCCATGGAAATTTGTACCAACTTGACCCCGTATCTTTGTGTATTATATGGGGAGGAGTAAGTTAATTAAAAGGGTGACACAGACATTTGTGCAAGTTATTATAAGCTGAAACGCTCTCTCTCTTTTGTATATGCTGTTTGTAATAATCGTTGATGTTGGTAATATATGGATGGTGTGATACCACACTTGGACCTCAATCAAATTGAGTTATCTCCATCATTCCCCTCTTTCATTTTTGATTCTGGCTGTTAGAGCCTTTATACTAAACATTCGTTGTTTATTTGTATATGTCGTGGCATGTAATTTAAGGAAGATGACCACTGTAACTTACGACCTGTTAGTTAATTTTTAGATTTGCTTTTAATGTTTAATTTTACGTCTCGGGTTTGGAAGACTCAGAGGTAAGAAGTCTGAACCGTAATTTTTTTCTAAATTTTCATCCTGGTGTTCAGCATGTATATATGTATGAATATTTAGTCTAATATATAGAAGACATAAATTGTACTATAGCCCTGATAGGAAAATATTTATACGGATAAAAAAAAAGGTTCTATTTTATAGTTATGTATTTACCATGTAACTTAGCCTTTTTGTCCATAAAATGTCATAAATATAAACACACGAGCGCCTAGCAAATAATAACTTTTCAATACTTCAAATAAATCTTAAAAAAGTAAAGACCCGAATTGTTTTGAACTTTTCTGTTGTTTGATATCAGGAAAGTTTGGTTGGAAAGTAGTGATTCTTATAAAAAAAAAAGTATGTTTAATACAGCAGCTGATGGTTCATTCCCTAACCAGGATGTTTACATAGCTAAACCATTTTATGTTTGTTTGTTTGTTATTACTAATTTTCTGTGTATGTAATTTAACTAATCAACCTTAACTATTTTTATTACTATCCTAATTTGTATCGACATTGTCATGAGATATGTTGAATAACTAATGTATGTTTGTTTATACCCCCCTCAATGAGAGTGGATTAATAAAGAAATAAAATAGTTAAAAACTTAAAGCGTGTGACTATTTTGTTTTGAAGAAGTATACAACAATACCAGATCAAAGACACAGCCTTAAGAGAAGTGGATTATGGTAAGGAAAGCTTAGATACAGACCTATAAAGGGGAGCGACGATCATTTACGAGCGGACAGGATTTCTTGGGGAGAGTTGAGTCAGAAGATCACGAAAATTTCTGAGGTAAAGTCAAATACAAAGTCACTTTAACTGATATAAAGGACATTAGATTATTTGCAAAATCATGAGATTTGATTTGAGAGAAGTGGAATTAAATAAAAAGTCATGATGATTGCTCTTTGGAAGTAGCGTTGGATATAAAGTCACGGGGATATTTGTAAGAAAATGATGTCAGGCACGTCAAAGAGATTGACTTTGCTCTTAGACTACAAAGGTGAGCATAGACTTAAACCTTACAATTTCGCTATAAATCAATTGTTCAGAATTACCATTTGCAAAAGCTTATTGAAGCTCTTCCTATTTTGTAGTAGATGATAAACTCAATTAATTACCGTAAATAACATTCTAAGTTTGCAGAATGATTGAGACGAGGGGTTAGTATTAGTAATGGTATAATTATTCAAACTATTATTATCATTTTCCCAGTATTACGAATACAATTGGGACCAAAAATACAAAAGATGAAAAACAGAGGTATTTCCAAAACATATCAAAAGTGTATTGATAACGAACTGGTTAGAGTGCCCGTTTTCGAGTTGACAGGTTTTTTTTTTTGGGGGGGGGGGAGAGGTTTCGAATCCTGGTAATTCCGCAAAAATCTTTCTGGGTGTGACGCTTACAAGAATGTCTGATATAACACCTGACGACATTCGGAGAATTTACTGGTCGAAGCGTTGTGAAAATAATAATACACATACGAGGAAAATAGTCCGAATAATGATACTATCAGTACCATTTTCAACTAATGGATTGTTCTCTGTAGTGGTGATTCTGAAAATTTTGAGTTCTGTAAATGTACAGTGACTGTTTTTGTTTTGTTTTTTTGTTATAAGGCTAGTATGGGTTATCTGCACAATGTCCACCTCGGGGAATCGAATATCGGATTTGAGCGTTTTAAGTCAGTAAACTTGCTCCTAATCCCCAAATGTCCAGCGTATAACTTTCAAATCATAAAATTATTTATAAATTGTCAACAAAATTTAAGTGCATTAAACTCCTTTTATGTATCGGCTTATATGTTCTTCTGGTAGTGATATCTAAATTTATATCCAGATTGGTAGAGAAGAAACAAAACATAAGTAAACTGCAATGGAAACATCATTGTGCTTTAGCTTTTTATTCAAGTGTAAATAAGAACCAGTTTAAATAAACTATACTAATGGCCAATTATTAATTGATAGCTAGAACGCTATCTAAAAACCATTATTTGTTGTTGTTGTAAAAGAAGTTATGAATATTTATCAATGAGCTGACACTACTGATCAACTAAAACTGATAATTTATTCCAGATACGCAAAAACATCGTTGAACTATCAAAAAAGATGAATTGCCATAAGTTAGTTTTTTTTTATCTTCTAAAGGTTTCTATTTCTAACACCAAATGACAGATTCTTTAATGTTACAAGTAGCCAGTTCAGTAATCACAAGTTCTTATGGATAATATTTTTAATATTATTTTTCTACCTCTTGGAGAAATATTTTATTTATCCTCACTTTTTTCCTTAAATTTTAGTTTTAAAACAACGTGTTTTGTTTAGTGTTTGACAATTTCTAAGATCTATACCTGGCCCAGTGGATCTAAGAGCTCAATGTTGGCTTCCTGCACTTTGGGACCATGGGAACGTTGTAAAAGTGGTGGCGGTCAAACCCCCACTGTTCGATTAGAATAGCCCAAGAGTAAGCGGTGGGTGCTGTTGACTTTCTGCCTTACCTCTAATTTAATAGTCTATTCAGAAACGGCTAGCGCAGATATCACTTGTGTAGCTTTCCGAAACGAACAAAAATTTCCAAATAGTCACTGACATGCGAAACATTAAAACTTTCAGTAATATGTCAGTATTAAAGTGATTACTGATTGAAACATCATTAATAACTTTACAAAAGAGCATGTATTATAAGCTATATATATATATATATACATACTTGGAATGAAGCTGATCCTAAAAACGTTACTGGCGCGAGGGAACTTTTTACAACGTGCTTGACTTGTCACGCGTTCTCTGCGCGTTCCATCACGTGTCCATGCAGGTTTTTTCTTCTGTAGTTTCAAGGATCATAAAGTGCCTATTGGGCGATATAACAAATTTATAGTTTTACAGTTCATTGTGTTTCTATTTTCACGCTACCGCGCCCTCAAATCCACGAATATACGTTTTTGACCCCCGATGTTGACAGCAAAAAGGACTATGGGATAACTTCTTCATCTTTTAGCGATATTTAGTCATTACAATTATCAGCTGGACAAGGTCAACGTTTAGACGTTTCCGTGGTGAAAAGAAAACAAAGAAACAAACATTTAAGTGAGGTGAGGCTATAAAAGTTACAGGAAAGATAAAAATTTATAGAATTTAAAAGTAGCATGGAAAGTTCGGTTTGTGCACAAGGTAATGCAGCATTTGACAGTTTGCATTATTTGTACTTCACCAGCAACATACGCGTTTAGCGAAAACATCAAAAGGTGTAGAAGCGGGGCTAAAATCTGATGTCATTGTTAGTTCCAACTGACTAATACAAGGCATTTTAAAGTCCCCTCAGTCGACACTTAAACAAGGCAGTAGTTTCAGTGAACGATCATGACTCCGTACTTGGAAAAGCGGGTAGGGAAATATACATTAAAACTGTTATTTCAGATAACTGGACTAACATTTTATTCTTACATGAGTCACGAAAATGTGATTTGTGAGCTTACTCAGCCATTAGTAAAAATAGAAAAAAGATGGGTTCAAGATTAAATCTAAAATGTCACTTTGCCTTCTTTACTTTTTGTAATGATTTTCGACTTGACTAGACACATTCTTTTCAATAAATAAATTAAAATATATCTTTTTCAATAGCACGTTTCTTATGTAATAATGATCTACTGGAATATAATATAACAAAGCCAAAATTTCCCACAACAGTTGATTTGTAGTTTATCTTTTGAACAGAACACATCAGCTTTTCGTTTCTTAAACATCAAAGAGAGCACTACTACCACGGTGAAATTAAAGGACAAGTTTGCACTGCCTATCAATAAGATTTTCTAATTTGTCTGCAACTTAGTAACTAACCAACAGGGGAAAGATAAAAACGTGGCTAGTGTGAAAATTATCCATTATTATACGTCAGTTACAAAAGATATAATCATACTCCTACAATACAAAGCTACAGTGACAGCATATTACTGTTGAATGTAGAACCTCCGATCGACCCACCAGAAAGAGACATAATGACATAAATAAAGATTTAGTAAGAGTAATTTAGATAGTGAAATTACATGTGATAAATCGCTAATTGAAAAGTAAACAACATGCATATAATCACAAAATTCTATTCTGAATAACGTTGTGGGAAATTTAAAAAAAATTATTATTAAAAATATTAGTATTACAGGAAACCCATCCTCCAGGCTGTCGACTATAAATGCTAATTTTTAAATTTCTCAATGTAAAATCTCAGGAAACATATCTTTAGTGATGTGGAAGTAGAGCTTATGAAGACCTCATACACTCTTATCATTGTAAGAGCGATGCGTTAGTGGTGTTTTATAACTTTCAGATAAATTATCATTTCAATTTAAAACAGTATTTTCGAGTCAATACAGGCTTCTTATAAAATATCTTGTCGTACTGGAATATCAATAACATAGTAAATATTATTCGTAGAACAACAATTCTTGGTGGATATATCAATGAGACAATGTGGAGCAGGAGTCCTAGCTGGAAATGGTCATCAGGGGGGCGTTATCTGCTGATTATGGCAACCATTCACTTCAACAGTAACCTGCAACCTTGGGATGACGTGATGGACAGCTGGACAAAGCTGTCCAGTATTCAACATGTTACATGCTGTCAGTTGTGTATCGTGGAGCGCTAGCTACGTTGACTGACGTACACATGCCATCCGCTAACACGTGGCCATATTGAATATTGGACAGCTTCTTTCAGCTGTCTATTGCTCTATCTCAAAAATGCAGATCATCATTGACATTGTGCAGATGACGCCCTCTGACGACAATTTACGATGATCATGATTCCTGTTCCCCATGGTCTCATTGGTATATTCACCAAAGCTTTATGGAGAGTAGTATTTATTTTATTCATGTTCGAATAGATCAAAAAGTTTATAAGAACCCGGTATATAATTTTTATTCTAATAACAAATCAAACAGATCGGTGGTATTAGTATTCTGCTGTTGTAGCTTCAAAGTTATTTTTGTTCTTAAGTTGTACCTTCGTTACCACGTTGCCGTAGTCTTTAAGACTAATCAACAGCAACATTTGCAAAATAATGCTTATGCAACTTTATAAGAATTTCGTTTGGGTTACTTTAAAGCAATTTTGCATAGCATAACTTGCAAGCACTTGAGAAAACAATTTATCAGTTTATTAGAATGATAATAGCAGAAAGATAATGAGCATCGCGATTAATGAGTCAGTAGGTTAATACAATTAATACAAAAACAAGAAAACAATCATACAAGCTAAAGAAGAGCTCAACATTTTGAATTTTCTTCTTATTTTATTAGATAAAGTTTGCAAACTTGATAAAAATTAGTTTACGAGCCTTACATTTTATTGCAAGAACTTATAAAATTAAATTTTTTCTCTAAACACATTTTATCATCCCTATTCTGCGCTTGAAGAGGTATTGAAATGAATATTGTAAAACTTCACAAGAATCACAAAAAACAGGGAATAATTAAAAGAGTAACATCAAACTAAAAGCATTTAGAGCAATGAAAAAATTTTAATGTTATCGACCCAAATCTAGCAATTTTGCACTCTTGTGCAACGTGTGCTAATACGAAAGTTCTTACAATAATAAATTAGAGGTATTAAAATTTCCAAAATCCACCTTTTTTTTAGCCTCCAGTGCCTCAGCGGTAAGTCTGAAGGCTAAAAACAGATAGCCCATTGTGTAGCTTTCTGCTTAACAAACAAACAAAAACTTTGTTTGAAATAATTCCATTAGATACTGACGACGTAGTCTAAAGTTTACAAACTGAAAAGATGGAGTAAGTGTTATTTTACTGTTTGTTAAGAAAACAAGTCCAGGTAGTTAAAATGAATAACTAATTAACACTTAGACAGACTCAGTTCTCTAACAGTCAGATATAGATATGGTTTTCACTCCTCCAAACTTGACGCATGATAATAAAATCAATCATAAAAGATCGATTCCAGAATTTTAGCGTTATATACCCTTAAGCTTACCGCTGAGCCACCTTGAAGGGTCAAAACCTGTTTATTTATATGTAACAATCGGTTTTGATAATGGTAGGTACTATTCAAACATAAGTCACAGTGTCCATACTAGTCAGCCCTACTTAAAAGCTATTTGATAATGCAAACGTTGAGTATGTTGAACCTCACCATGTCGTCACAGTCCATGTCACCACGTCCACTCATGCTCTGTCTGACGATCGTGAATATTGGAAATAGTGCGCCAGCAATACCAAACGTGGGGCGCAATTATAACCGATTTGGCCCGGCATAGCCAGGTAGTTAGGGCGCTCGACTTGCAATCTGCGGGTCGCGAGTTCGAATCCCCGTCGCATCAAACATGCTCGCTTTTTCAGCCGTTATAATGTGACGGTCAATCCCACTATTCGTTGGTAAAAGAGTAGCCCAAGAGTTGGCGGTGATGACTAGCTGCCTTCCCTCTAGTCTTACACTGCTAAATTAGAGACGGCTAGCGCAGATAGCCACTAAATTTTGGAAAACAAAAGCATATGAATGAGCTTGGAATCCCTGGACCATCCAGAAAAGACGTGAAAAAAAGTCATATCTTAGCCAAAATTCGGCTTGTAACAGATGATAATCCACGAAAGCAAAGCTCAGTGAAGCTGCTCACATGCTCCAGGCAACATTACGCAACATAATCAAGAAAGATCTCCATTTGGAAACAAGGACAACAGAGTATAGGTTCACCAAGACAAGTCATATCTCACGTTCAATGTTGCATACCGCAAGTATCTGGAGAATGAAACGGATATTAATGCTATTCCATAAGAAGATGTGCAGAGGCGCAGAACTTATGGATTTCTGTGTGATTGTACTGTTAAAACGGGCACTAGGAAACTGTCGTCCTCGTGTACTAGATGGATTATGGAAAGCAATCAGGGAGGAGTGGAGTGCTTTGGACATGATGGAGACTAGCAATGGAAACTATGCTGCAGGGAATCTTTATTAATACACCAAGACGAATGAAACACGCGTGAACAGCAGTAATTGCAAAACAAACAAAATGAGACTGATGCGAAATTTAGTTGAATATAAACGAAACTGAACTTAAACTGAAGAAACTCACAAAATATTTTTGAATATGGTTGTATTTAAACTATCGCTAATATGTAAAGAAAATTAGCGAGACATGTCCTTGCTGACTAACATGCAAGCATAAACAAGAGGGAATTCTCAATAGCCGTGGCAGGATTAGAGTAAATTAATCTGTGAGACCTTTGTTTGTTTGTTTTTAATGATGCACAAAGCTACACAAGGGCTATCTGTGCTCTGCCCACCACGGGTATCGAAACCCGGTTTCTAGCGTTGTAAGTCCGCAGACATACCGCTGTGCCACTGGGGGGCTAGAGAGACCTTTGTTTCCCATTTTATTAAATATATATTTCAGAGTTTTATTATACATTATCGTGTCGTCTCCTCAACTGTCACAGAATATCTTCAAGCTTACTCTCTGAATCATTCCATCCCCTTCTTATCTGCGATATCTAACCACATGCCAAAAATGTCCTTCTTTAACATATCTGCCCATCTGTATCTCAATAAATCATTTTAAGTACTTCCATAAAAGTAACAAGGTGGTTAAAAATTTCCATCCTCCAAGTAATAATTCTTCTTCTACTTCTAACATTTCTATTCTGATGTTTGTACTATCGTTACGATATAAATACACTCGGACTAATCTTTGCCTGAGTCTACGATTTCACTGTGAACTCAACACCTTTCCTCAAGTCAGTGATATTCTTATACGGGCCAACTTAGTGAGCTTCGTTAAAACGGATTTCCAGTTAAACTATCTTACATAAAATATCCACAATTGGTTTCTGTTTCACTTAATCATATCTAACTGCCAAACCTTGTTTCTAGAAGTTACTGCTATCTAAGTGCATATTAGGTTTCAAATTTCATCATCTCTATTTAACTACCGCAATCGGTTTCGTCATAGACAGGACTTATTTTAAGTCATAACTGGGTTCAGTAGGAGTGAGTCGTACTAGAATAAAATAACCCAGTCTTATTTGAATGCTGCAACCCATTTCGGACCAATACCTGCCATACAAATACCAATTAATAACGTGATTAAAATAATGGTTATATTTTTTTATACCCCACACATCCAAGGTTTCCAGCTGTGGAAAATAATTGTTTCTACTTGACAGATATCGATTAGTGATGGCAGTTGCTTCCTCGGTTACATGAACAAGCCGTAACTTAATGGTTTAGTAATGATATACTACCATATTAAAATTATCATAACATTTCATATTCTCTTAACTAACTTAACCATTTCAAGGTGTGATTTTTTTTCTTTTCTTACAACAGTTTACTTCACATATTAAAATGCGTTGTTTATATATTATAATGTATTTGTAACAGATATTTAAAAAAGTAACGTATGATAAAATGCAGTACTAAAAGTCGTTTTATTACTTCAATGTATTTTTCAAAAACTCAAACCCACAATTGTTAAAATTTAACTACTAGTAATGGTCTTTATTAATTACATAATTAGAGTGATTATCTTTAATTATTGGTTCACTAAAAGTTGGTATTTCATAGTGAATCTAGTAGTACTATAATTTTTAGAAATTTTATACAAGATGTTTAATCATCTCAATTTTATTGCATGGGCCTGGCATGACCAGGTGGTTAGGGCGCTCGACTCGCAATCTGTAGGTCGCGGGTTCGAATCCCCGCTCCACCAAACATGCTCGCCTTTTCAGCCGTGGGTGCGTTATAATGTGACGGTCAATCCCACTATTCGTTGGTAAAAGAGTAGCCCAAGAGTTGGAGGTGGGTGGTGATGACTAGTCTTACCCTGCTAAATTAGGGACGGCTAGCGCAGATAGCCCTCGTGTAGCTTTGCGCGAAATTCAAAACAAACAAACATTATTACTACGTCTACATTTTGTAATGCTGACAAATGCTATGACTCTATTTTATAGTACATTACTGACAAATGCTCATTCTAATTCTAGTTTCAGTTTCATTAAGTTATTATTAAGTTTCCTCAGAGAGACATACTGTTTTTATATTGTTTCTTCTTCTTCCTAACACGTTTCAGTCGATCGCCATTCCTCCATTTCTCAGCGGATTGATTTGAAACTTGGTAGGATTATACCTTGGTCCAATTCGCCCAGTCAACTTTTTAATTGTTTTGACTTAGACGTCTTTTAGGATTTTATGGGATAAAAGGTCAAACAACCCCAAAATGTATATCTTGGATTCCTGTGCGATCATATTTACAACAATCAAGGTGAAAATTGGCACAAGTATAAATTTTCTTGTACCCAACACACTGACATAAAAAAGTTGGATTTACCTATTTTGAGTTTTTTTAGGAGGGTCAGAGCTCACAAAAAGCATAATTTGGGGTTTTTTAGTTAAATAGTCTGCCATATTTTGACCAATTTACATGGGATCTGTTACAAAGATACCTACTGTATTTTTCATGATTTTTCTGGTGTCAAAATTAGCCATTGCGTGGCAAAGACATGTTGCATTCGCCCGCGAATGTTGGCCTTCTTAATTTATCAATGTATTTTTTAACCCTCATATTATAACGGTATTATTATTATTGTATAATTTTTTGCTTAAAAATCTTAGTCAGTTACATGAAAGAGTAAAATGGAAAAAAAATAAAAGCAAGTATTATATATGAAAACACCTAAAAATATGCATAAACGTGTGTTTGTTGTTGAATTGAAAATGGTAAAGCCTAAACTATTATTTAAACAAATGGAAAAAAAGTAGTAATTTTAGTATCCCAATGACAAACAAACGGGTGTTCACAATATATGGAAATGGTACAGGAATAGGTGTATATACCTTACAGCTTCTTTTTTCTACTATTAATAGTGTTTTATGTGATGACTCTGGCTACCGACTTTAGCTGATTCCAATATTGTCTCCCTGGTCTTTACATGATTTCAAAAATACAACATCTGTGAGAGAACAACTTTCGAGGGCTTGTTTGAGCAATCCAAAGAAAAAAGTTCACGGGCAATGTCTGAGAACGATAGAGCATGAATTTACGTTTACTTACATTTTGTGGAGGAACTTACATGCTGTTTCGGACATATGGCTGGATGCTTCGTTTGGAAGGAGCCATGGTTATTGGTATTCAGTCGCTAAAAAGATGGTGTTTAGTAGGATCAGCACGTTCTTTTGATAGTATGCAGATTTCATCTTGGCCTTTTTCTCGATTCTTCGAATGCTTAACTCATCATTACATCTGTAACCTCCAACCACCATACATCCCATGGAAAAGTATTGTAACATGCCCTGGACAATTTTTGAAATGTTGTATCATCAAGATAATAATAAATTGCCCAGACGTTTGCAAACATGTAATTATGTATGATCTACATCAAATGTAACGACAGTGTTTCACACTTTGAGGTTGAGAGTAATTAAAAAGAGTGAGAGTCAAATCTCACAATTTGATTAAAGTATACAAGGGTTTGTGGTGGGTAGTGTTGACTAGCTGCCTTCCCTCTAGTCTATCACTTCAAAATTATGGACAGCTAGCGCAGGTGGCCTTCAAGCAGCTTTGCACAAAATTTAAACAAACAAGACATACTTCAATTTGTAAATACCGCTCTTACAACTTTCGTTCGGCCATTTGCCTTTGTAAAAGCCTGTGAGCAAGACTCTTTTTTCACCTTTAATGCCTGAATCCACACGAACTACATTGTATACAGTTTAAAGGGAGGTTCTTATGTTAGTTGCAATGGATCGCGAGTTTGTTGAGTTTCTTCTAGTGACAAGCTGTTTATCTTTATTCATTATCTCCGGTATGCGACTGGTAGCCTGTTGTGAGTAGCCAGTTTTTCCCCTGGTGGAATTATACCTTCGTTTGTTTTAGCAATAAACTTCAAAACTATAAATATTTCTTTCTTTGAAATGTTAAAATTTTATGATTTACATATTTTTAATCGGAGATGTTGCAAAAAGGGCTGAAATTAGTAAAGGGGAAAGTTTCAAATACTGTTTATTTTCTTCTTTCTTATTTGAGCAACCATAGCTCGAATAGATACTTCTAACAGATAGGACCATAGATATTAAAATTTCAGATTTTATTAATGAACGATTATTAATCTTATTTCATTTATCATGATCAGTATTACGTTAAAGTTTATAATACTCAGTTAATATAAGCTCTTGCCGACAGTTTACAGTAGTCAACTTTCAATGTAACTATATTTATACAATAGTGCTGTATAAGGTTAATTTTAGTTACTTTTCACTAGCTCAGATGGAAGTTGTCTCTCTACTGCTTATAAGTACAATTTTTCGTTATTGAAATTCTACTCGTTGTTTCTGGTTGATTGGACACTAAGCAGCTAGAAATAAGTATTGTACTCTTACAAAATCCTTACAATAGTCAATACTTTTTAGTCAAATAAAGGATGTTACAAATGTGTTTGAGATTTGTGTGTTCGTTGACTGTGGCGTGTGGATAGCTTTAGTCACTGAAATTTATGTTTGTGGATTCTTACCTGTTACAATACATCGCACTTTGCTTACCTAGGCTGCGCTACGACTTGTTACAAATCTTTTATTGAATGGTCCAGGGACTCCAAGATGATCTATATTTTTTCGTTTGTACAAAGTAATAAAGTATGAGGGACATCCAGTTTTAGAAATTCTAAATTCCCGATCTTAACACGCCTTTATGCTCTGAATGTATGAATATTTTGTGTGAAAACAGGTTGTTACATACATTTTCCAAAATGATCAGTTTTCAGTGGAATCATACTACATATTTAATGCCAAACAATTTTAAAATGTAGTTTTGATACATGCAGTCCCACCGTGACTTTATATAGCTGTGGATATCACGTACTTACCCACCCTGTATTCAACTCTAAATCAATGTTTGTACATATAAAATTTATTAACATATTGTAATACATTATATGATATTCTTGTTACAATGTCGGTTGATTATCATAATCGATGTACTTTCTACTCAAATAAATCAAAATTCTCTATTGAATGTACACATATATAAATAGATCTATAGATCACTGCCATGGGAGTTTGAAATTTTCTACTCCCTTTAAAAGAAAGAGTATTATGCTTCGAATTTCTCAAAGTTTACAAGTGTCAAGTTTCAGGTACATCATAAATCATTAAACCATATGTCATTTTATTTTTACTATGTTTGTTTTAGAGCAAAGTCACATTGAACTATCAGTTGTGTACAGTGCGAGGAATCGAACCTCGGATTTTAGCGTTGTAAGTCCGTAAAGTTAACTCTGTCTCTGAATTTTTTATGTGTATTTCAAAATAAACTTGACAAAGTTGTTTATCATGAAATGTGGCAGTGAAAGATTAAAAAGATAAAAGAAAAAAATAACAGTTGAGGTGTATTAATATTCCAGTAACTAAGGTGATATTGAAACTGTAATTGAAGAAAAACATCCTTAAAATAAGGTAGAGGCTTCCTGTTAAAGATGTAGATTACTTTGTTTCAGAATTTCGCGCAAAGCTACTTTGATTTTGAAATGATAGACAGAGATAGAAGACAGCTAGTAAACAATATTTACCGTCAGTTCTTGGGCTACTCTTGTGTGACCGAATAGTAGGATTTGATTCTTGTTCTTATAACACAACAATGACCCTAAATTGCGAAGTGCATTTTTTCGACAATGGATCGCAAACCGTGAATTTTCAGAATGATAGCCAGACACGCTATAAACTAGATCACGCCCGACTCAAAATTCAGTAGTTATTATAGCTTACCTGATGATGCCAGTTCTGGTGGAAAGTTGTGAATAAAATAAACAAAAGTTTTACTGTGTGCAACCGATAAAGAACTTGTATAAATGTTAACGACTATTTAGTTAATTTTAATATTTA
The DNA here is from genome assembly GCF_000517525.1 of Limulus polyphemus. Lineage (NCBI taxonomy): Eukaryota > Metazoa > Arthropoda > Merostomata > Xiphosura > Limulidae > Limulus > Limulus polyphemus. The sequence continues at coordinate 1,171,636 of NW_013665639.1, read as the reverse complement.
TTTAATGAAACTGGTGGAAAGTTGTGAACAAAATAAACAAAAGTTTTACTATGTACAACCGATAAAGAACTTGTATAAATGTTAACGACTATTTAGTTATTTTTAATATTTATTTAATGAAACTTGTGGAAAGTTGTGAACAAAACAAACAAAAGTTTTACTATGCACAACCAATAAAGAACTTGTGTAAATGTTTGTTTGTTTTCAATTAAGCACATAGCTACACAATGGGCTATCTGTGCTCTGCCCACCACGGGTATCGAAACCCGGATTCTAGCGTTGTAAGTCCGCAGACATGCCGCTGTGACACTGGGGGGCTGTGTAAATGTTAACAAATATTTAGTTATTTTTTTATATTTATTTAATAAAACTGGTGGAAAGTTGTGAACAAAACAAACAAAAGTTTTACTATGCGCAACCGATAGAGAACTTGTGTAAATGTTAACAAATATTTAGTTATTTTTTATATTTATTTAATAAAACTGGTGGAAAGTTGTAAAAAAAAATACAAATGTTTTACTATGTACAACCGATAAAGAACTTGTGTAAATGTTAACAAATATCTAGTTATTTTAAATATTTATTTAATGAAACTGGTGGAAAGTTGTGAAAAAAAATACAAATGTTTTACTATGTACAACCGATAAAGAACTTGTGTAAATGTTAACGACTATTTACGTATTTTTTACATTTATTTAATGAAACTGGTGGAAAGTTGTGAACAAAACAAACAAAAGTTTTACTATGCGCAACCGATAAAGAACTTGCGTAAATGTTAACAAATATTTAGTTATTTTAAATATTTAGTTAATGAAAGTCGGTTCTATTTTGAAATTTTATTTGAATTCACATAAAACTGAGGGTATTTACATTACACAAAGAGCCTTAAGGAACTTTCTATAATATATATTACTTGTACCAACGTAGGAAGATGAAGGAAAGCTTACAGCTGTAGCTTCAACTGGTACAAACATCATGGACATACAAAGTACACAGCCCTGATCGCCCCTAAACATAGCTTAAACAACAAACGAACCTGCACTATTTTTATTTCTACGAAACCATAACACACAAATATTAGGTTAGCTGCAGAGTCCTATGTACAGATGAACACTGAGTTGGGTGAATTATGAGTATAGCCGACGTGAGGTCTACTCATTAGAACCTCTCATTTTATTAGTAATTGTCAAGCTGTCACACAGGTAAATTGTTCAGGAAATGTAACATAAAAACATTGGTCTTTAAAATGTTCTCAAATATAGGCTTTTAATGTAAGATTCCTTACTTCTTATCTTAGCACTGATCTCTTCCGTCATTAAGATTGAACATGGCTAAAAATCCTAAAACACAGGATTCATTTAATATTAAAATGACCTTTCTGCAAACATGAAACGTTAACTATTCTAATACCACTCATATTACTTTAGGAAGACCTTGTTTGTACACTCAAGTCTTCTTCGGAAGACCATTAGATGATGTTAACAGTCTTTATCTGAAAGATCTTAGTAATTTACATATTCTTTCCATTGTCATTATGCACAATTCGTTGATGTCTACGGAATTAGGTACAGCAGGTACCTTCTGCTCAATATTTGTTTAATTAGTAGCAGATTATAACATTAATACATTGGGAAGTAGCTGGAGCGTTCGTAGGCCACTTGATTTCTCCACAATAAAACAGTAAAGTTTTTTTCCTATTAGTTGACACGATTCAAACTTTTTCCAGATCAAGTCACATTCTATGTCACTAATTATTGTAGATCTTCACCCAAAATGTTCAAGCCATGGCACCAACCATACTGTTTGAAGTAGGTAGACCTAAGCTCCCTGTGCCTAAAGGCAGAGGGGCTCCAGAGGACAATGAGAGCCCAGAAAACCCAGTTGCTGAACTCATATGCATAGGTGGCGATGTAACATAACCCGCCATTGACATGGGCATGTTGCCTTGTTGCATGTAATGACTGACAGCCATTGGCATAGAAGACATGGTAGCTCCCAAGTGACCGGTCGGGGTAAAACTGGAGAATGGCTTGTCCAATGGCTTGATGCGGTCCGAGAGGCCGATGCAACCTTTCTTCTTACTTTTGGCAGACAGTTTCCTATTACGTGTTTGGATTCCTTCTTTCTTCATGGTCAGCGGTCGATTCACCTGAAGAAGAAGAAAAAACGCTCATATTAAACTATTGAAAAGCTGTTAAGTATAGAAGACAGAACTCATAGTCCAAAAGCTTGTAACGCTAAAATTCGGAGCTCGATCCATGCAGTTGGCATGGCGTAGCTAACCTATTGTACAGCTTTGCGTTTAAAAATCAAACACAAAAATATAACTCAGATGTAATAATATACCCAAGGTACATGCAGATTCTTACTAAAAGTTTAATTCTGTATTGTATAGTAATTTCTGGTATAATTATATGTTATAAAAAATATTGCGAACCGTGGTGTCTGTCCGAGCGTTCGTCTGTCTCCCGTTTACGGCGGCAGCTTCCCACGCTGCGTTTTAAAAACTGCGCAAACAGGCGAAGCTCAACATTCACTTTTGAAATGACGGAAGAACAGGCATGAATATTGTTGATGCCAAATTTTATTTCGAAAGCAGTATATTCTACACTAAATTGTTAGGAATTAATCACTTTTCACTTTTCAGCTTAAAGAATAAAAATGTAGATTTATCATATGTAATTGTTGAGCGGCTCTTAGCATGACTGAAATGGTTAACAATTACTTTTTGCGGTAGACGGTATAAGTAGCTCAATACTTTTGCTCTGAGTGAATCCAAGAGTGCAACACAATTAACATTTTTAAATTCCATGAAATTGATAGATTAACTTAAACGTTTCTCGTCGCTGGGGAAGGGTACTTTGCTAAATTAACTTCAACATTTCCCGTCACTGGGGACGGGTACTTTTGCTTCTCAAATAATATTCTTGTTAAATTCTTGATACGTTTATTGATTTGTTTTATACATTTCTCACAAATCTACACAAATCGTTATCTATGCATAGCTGTCCACAATTTTGAACTGATAGTACAACAGGCAGCTAGTCAACAACAACACCCACCGCCAATTCTTGTGTGAATGAATGATCGGATTTGGTGGTCATTTTTATAGCGAAGCCATGGATTCAAATCGCAGAGAAAGTTTTTGAGTCAACGGGCACATTGGGACAAGAATAAAACTCAAAGCATTTTTTTAAGGATTTGTAAAAACACGGGCGATCCCACAATTTAATAATTACAACTTTATCAACGTTACACCGACTGTTGCAAAAAAATAAATAATTATTGTAACATAAGCTATAAATGACTGATTTTAAACTTGAAAATTAACTATATTTCATGTTTGTGAAGTATTATTGTTTTCAAGCTGTTTCAAAATATTTCTTTCGTTCTCTAGAAAAAACCAAAAAACAAAAACATAACACTGACTATGAGATTTCACAGTAGTTCTTGTTATCTACTGGCAGGCTCGTGGAACATTTATGCTAAATTTTCAAATTTAAATTCTTTGTTTGTTTGTTTGTTTTGAATTTCGCACAAAGCTACACAAGGGCTATCTGCGCTAGCCGTCCCTAATTTAGCAGTGTAAGACTAGAGGGAAGGCAGCTAGTCATCACCACCCACCGCTAACTCTTGGGTTACTCTTTTACCAACGAATAGTGGGACTGACCGTCACATTATAACGCCCCCACGGCTGAAAGGGCGAGCATGTTTGGTGGTACGGGGATTCGAACCCGCTACTTTCAGATTGCGAGCAAATTTAAATGAGAATGACGTTTCATAATGACTCCAGTTATTTCAAATACTAAAATTGAAGGCAGGAAGTACAAATTCTTCCTATAAAGTAATTTCATTGTGCTAAAAGTACATGCGCTCATCTAGCTATAGCTTCTATCGTTATTGCTGTTGACTAAGACGTTTTGTTTATCTCTTGTCATATCGACATGCTTCAAAAGGGCGATGCCTAATTTGAGAAGCGAACGCCATTAGGTGGTCTTGAAGATAATATCTGCATTGAGTTATATTTAATTCGTTGTCTTATGTTCATAATACGCATACAGCTGGGCTACTTGAGCCAAATTGAAACAATGCCACAGTGTTTTAAAAACTTAAAATTACCCGATTGCCTACGTCAGATAACGTCATAGAAACCAATTAATCCCATAAACCAATCTCCCTATTGTGTGAAGAAAGACAATTAGACTTGACGAAGACCGATAAAAACTTACCAAACACTGTGCGAAAATTTGCACCTGTTTCTTGACTACTGTCAAGCAACCCACACGTTGCATGTCGAGAAGTGCAACTAGTAAAAATAATGATAATAAGCTTGAAGGAAAAGACCATCACGCTCTCAAACATATATTCCAACCAATAATCTATATCGAAATTTATTAAAGATATCGGTGTCTCCTTATTACTAACAGAACAATTAACGTCGAGGCTATGATACTACCTATTAACTCTTTATTGTTCCAGTGGTGTTTGGGGTTGAGAAAATAGTGGCTACTGTAATAAAAGATTGAACAATCGTGGGAACTATTTGACTTTAGATACCACACCTGCACCTACACGATGTTGCAGACTTCCTGCGGTTTAAAGCAGCTTCTATCTCAAACACCAATTAACAACGTCAATTATATCTCTGCACTACGAGACCACGGTTGACTGAAAATCTCCTCGAGGGCTTTCCTGTACTGCACTTCTACATTTTAAATATCTGTTTCAAAAATTAAAAGTTGTCTTTTGTACAAGCTGTTGTTCTAGTCCTATCTACTTGTGTTCATTCGTTCACAGGGGACAGTGTCATTTCCTATGAACGTTACCCTAAGGTGTCAAAGTTTTCTCACAAATCATGTTCGTGTATGGGATTCAAAGGGTGGGGAAGTAATGTAAGTCACTGGCTGTAATTATTTTGTATATACATGTACTGAAATAATTATACTGACAAATACTGTTCTGAGGTCAGAGCTACAAAATCTTATCAGCCCTAGTACTACATAATACCTTTCATACACAATGGCGTATACGCTTCAATAAAGGAAGACATATATAAACCGTTTCTAGGTTGAAATAACCAGTAACAGGTCTTACAAATTTCAACATGCCCATGTTCTAAGCGTTGAACCGCTACCATACAAACAACATAAAGATACGTTTGAAACACAACAACGACAAGCTTTCTTTCATTTATGTTATTTGAAAATATAGAATAAAACAAGCAACTGTAACTAATAATTCGTTACCAAAACTTAAAATCGGAAACATTATCTAACATCAGCGACATATCTTGCAACATGATACATGCCTTGCACAACTTATTGATCATTCTGAACCCAAGTCATGTTGATTACACGCTTCAATCACCTGGACAAACAAGTTTTCTACTTATGTATAGTGAATAAAACGATCTTAAGGAAACGCGTTTAAACGTCTTTGCGGATTTGTCTGAAACTCTTAATGAGCAGTTCATTATATGATTTATGTCCATCCAACAAACAGAACTCGTGGTGTTCGCCTTTTTGCAAGACAATTTCTCTTACTCCAGTGTTTGCGTTACATTTGAAAAATGTCCACTAGCAATTCACTTTAATCATCAAATTAGTAAAACATTGTAAAAGAGTGTTAAAGTTATCATGCTGTGCATAAATCAAAATAGAATATATTTTAGCAATTATTAAACTTATATAAGCAAACAGAAATGGATGCAGAACTATACACAACATTTTAAAATAGTAATATAACTACACTCACAAGTATGTGTGGTGTCTCTGTCTTCAAGTAAAAAACAAAAACGAGTATAACTATACAAGAGTCAACACAGTTTGTATCTGTCAAACAAACAAACAAAAAACTATTATAACCAACTATTTACAAGTTAAAAAGCAGAAACCTAATATAATTATATCCAAGTAGGTGCAATCTATCCTTATTAAACATACTAATATGACTATACATAGATAAAAAAAAGTAAACATAACAACTATAAACAAATAAATGCATCTACTTAAAATTACAGAACTAATATAGTTATACACAAGTGAATGACGTGTCTCTGTCAATAAGTAAAAGCATTAATGTTAATATAAACCTGGAACTCAACATCTTAAGGAAAAAACACGAATTATACACAAGTGTGGTATATCTGTGAACACGTTAGTACCTAACATGATATCAATAAGTATATGTTGTATCTCTGTCAATAAATGAAAGACTGCAGTGCACTTTCAACAAGTGTATTACTTTTACAGAAGCCCCCTAGTGGGACAGCTTTAAACCAATGGGCTTATAACACTAAAAATCGGGTTTCCATACATATGGTGGGCATAGAATCTATAGCTTATTATGTAGTTTTGCGCCTAACAACAAACAAGCAAAGACTCTTATAGTATTTCTCATTTAATAAAAGTTTAACCCTCAAGTAACCGATTTGTTTTCATGCCGTTTACTACTGGTTGAAGGCCCGGCAGGATTAGATGGTTAGGGCGCTTGACTCGCAATCTGAGGGTCGCGGGTTCGAATCCCCGTCCAACCAAACATGCTCGCCCTATCAGCCGTGGCGGCATTATAATGTTACGGTCAATACCACTGATCGTTGGTAAAAGAGTAGCTCAAGAGTTTGCGATGGGGGGGGGGGTGATGACTAGCTGCCTTCCATCTAGTCTTTCACTACTGGTTGGTTTGGTGACACAATGGTAAGCTTGAAGGTTTACAACGTTATAATTCGACGTTCTATCCTCGTGGCGGATCCCCATTATGTAGTTTTGCGCTAAAACAAACACTACTGGTGGAACCCAAATATTGCAACATAATGAGTGTAAAGAACTGACAAAAAATTAGGTGAACTCGTTTTTTTGTGTTTTTTTTGTAAAATACATAGGGAACCTCAGCAGCTATTAATGGGATTAATCACACTTCTGGTGGTATTTTTGTTTACATTCCTTGTGTGACTCATGTGTTATTAGTGACCCTGTAACAAAGTCATAGACCCACGAGAAGTTTGGTACTTAAAAGTTTAAAAATCGATGGAATCTGGACATCATAGACCATTTTCGGGTTCAACTAATATAACTATACACAATTCGTGTTTACTAGTATTAACTAATACTTTTGTTTCACTGAAGCAGCCATATTGGTTTATTTATCAAGCTATAATACTTCAGTTCTAAAATTACTCATCTCTAGATACGCATCTCTTAATCTAAATACGCAGAAAGTGTAATTTTTGCAGTTTTGACTTCTGAAAATAAACTGAAGCGTTAACCACACTTAAAAAGTTATTTGGTTAAAAGAGGTTTTACTTACTTATGTTAACGGAAAAGTTATTGCATATAATATTTCATGTTCCTTGTTAAGAACAAGTGGATATGAAATAATTATTATAGAACATATAAAAACGACACTTGTACTTGGTGAGTTATGAAATGAGAACTGTTCGTATAATTAAATTATCGTGTTCAGTGTATACTTAAAACAGTGGTTATTACACATAAGTAATCAAAAGTTTAATTTGTTTTTGATATTCCTACAAGGACTATCAGCGTTAGTCAACAGCATCCACGCGAACTCCATCACCATCATCCTTATAACGCACCTCGAATCCATAGTCCGGCACGTTAACCACTAGGTCATACCTAATCACTATAACGTGTGAGACTATGAGACAAACCCAAATTTTGCTTGTCCAACAGTATGTAAACAAACACTCGGTACTGTGGAAAACGAAACTTTCTGAACATTTCATATAGGGCTTAACAGATTTTACTAGTCCATACCACGTTCACAGTAATAACCTATACTTCGTATGAAAATTATACTGTAACATTTTTTGGAAGTACAATGACATGAAGAAGTGTGCTTTTACGTGAAATTATTTTAACAGTAAAACACAGGATCTGCAACCCACTTTGGAAATTATTAGAAACTATAACTTATTAACGGATATGTTTGTTGTGAAAATATGTAAGTTTAAAGCTTCAGGTGTTGTGATCAATAAATAAAGGAACGATAACAGATTCAATTAAAAGATGGTCCCGTAATTACTAATGTACGTTTCACGAGATCCCATGAATGTTGGTTTGCATGCAATCAGTGTCTGCGGGTCAAACATTATTAGCCCCACATCGTTTCTGAGTGTGTTTCAACTATTTTCTTAATCCTACACTCAATATTTGACGTTTAATAGCTTCATTAACTGATGCGTTTCTCAGATGATTAGTTTTATGTATAATGAGAATATAAATAAATGAACAATGGAGTTAAAACGATAGCACGAAACGTTAAATAGTTATACACTAACGTACATATTGCGAGACGTCGACCATCCAGGTGGTTCCAAGCGATTGATGGGTCGTACTTATAATGAGGTGTCTAGAGACTGTTAAACGTTGTAGGTTCATTATGTTTTCTCAAGGCTATACATTCCAATATCGTTTATCCGGCAGTTTCATTATACAACAGAATAAGTCTTAATTAACTAACAGAAATATAATCATGGGAATAAATATGAAGATGTATGATAGGTTGTGGAGCGTCATGAGGCAACGCGATTATGTCATTCTGCAGATGTTAAAGTTTAAATATCGATAGTAGATAGGTTCTCCGGTAGACCTCCTGATACACCTGGGAAACTTGTATCAACGTAATGCATAATACAGAGTCAGGCCTCATTGTTTTAGCGTAATCTTGGATATTTCTGTTTAATAAACTCTCCTAACATTGTAATCCATAAAGGAAAAAACGGAAAATATTCCTGTATAAACAATATTTATTTGGTACTATTCCTGTTGTTACGTGGCTGAGACTAGTGAGAACCATTTTGTCTACATATGTGTATCTCGATTCATAATATATGTATTCATATATACATCTGGTTTGTAATACACATAACAACACCGTGTAATGTAAGCCTGATGCAAATGTAAAAAAAAAAAAATACATATAATCTTCAGTGGTTTATGTAAATATATTACTAAATTTATAAAGCAATGTCAGAGTGTTATGAATTATACATGATTTTATTGCGAAAATTGAGATTTACAAATAATAAGTGTCAATGTGATTTTTTACTAATCTGTTGTAAAAAAGTAAGTTTTGGAAAAGCTGTAGTTAAATGTTTATACTAACAGTTAACAGTCTAAATAGATCATGAAATTATATTTGTTAGTTCATCAATTGAACAATGTGACTTCATTCATAATTTACCAAAATGTATTACACAAAAACATTTTTTTCCACCGTATTTTTATAGTATGTACATTAGAAGGTTAAGACCCAGTATCTTACTATCCGCCACAGGAAAATAAGGAAGAAGTCTAATACAATAATAAGATACTTATTAAGATTCAATTTGTTATGGGATCATTAATGTGTGTGAATATAATAAACTCGACAAAGCATGAAAGTCATTCGGGATCCGAGTTTTATGTCTTGTGAAAGTAGTGCTTCGACAACGAAACCAAGAACTGACACGCCGTTTTCATGTTGGTGGCAATTAAAAAGGATTAGAATATAACTCTCTCTCGTCTCCCCTTTCTAAAGCCATTTTGTAATGCTTGGTTGACTTTCGTTATTACCACAATCAACGAACCGGGACAAACACTTCACCCTTACTTTATTGATCTAAGGTTTTCTGCTTGTTTCGAATTAATGAAGCATTTTCAAAAAGTTTTGTTCTTTTTTTTGTATATTAATGTTACATTCATCGAACTTTATTTATTCTACGATGTATAAACATTAGTGCTAATCAGAGCACTGTGGTTTCTGTTTATCTAATAATTTTCGTTAACTAATGCTTTATTGCTCGTGCTATCATATGAACAGAATATTGTATTACGTGGCTTTAGTTTCATGTTTTCGACAACATATTATTACCACTCTCTCAAATTTAGTTGTATTTTGCATGGGTACCTGTGATGTGAATGCTTTTACATTAACCTGACTATCAATTTCACATTCCTTAAGGAATTTCTGAGGCCGAACTTGTTATATTTTTTTAATTTTTCTTGATTTTGCTTATTGTTGGATGAGATGACATACACCTAAGAAACCTTTATCTGTACTACCATTTGTCTATTTACAAAAAAACACATCAGAACACTTCTAGTTCATATACACATTGCATTTACCAGATTATTTCATTTCAAGAAAAGAAACCAATTGTTGTTTAAATGACTACGATGCAGTTTTATCCTATAGTATTTATACAAGTTTAGTGGTGAATAACACTTTAAAACAAGAAATGGTATGTTTTCATGGTGCTTTGACGTACCGTGCTTTAGTAGCAAACCTGGATTAAAACCGATTTTTATACAATTTACTAGCGAACCCACATCTTATGCTAAGGAGGGCTACATCATTGTCTCAAAGTGTTATAACTTCCTCTTCAGCCAGTAGTTAGTTGTTGTTTTTTTAATTCCTATATACCATGAGTGTATTACAGTGCTACCACTACTAAAAAGGAATTAATCACATACAATTTGATGAGTGATAGCGATAGCTAGGTTGAAGTTTGCGTGTGAACTCTACAATGACGTTGTTCTCTTGAAGAGCAGAGAAAAAGCTACGGGTCAGTCAAGCGACGTACACGTGACAAGGTACTGAAAGGTACGGATGTAAAACAGAAGATCCCTCCGGGAAAATCGGGTTTTTAAAGATGAAACTGGACGTCGTGGCAATTTCCATTTGGGGAAAGGATCTACATCAAACCACTGTTCTTGAGCAACATTAGACATTTAGCCGCTAACCCTACAACGTCACGCAATTTGTTGCTTCGAGCATAATGAAAGGCTAGAAAACTTCTTGGTTCTTCCACATCAACACGAAACTAACGACTAATAAACATAGCACATTAATTTTACGTATTGGTTAAAATATACATGGTGCTTCTCCTAACCGTTTTATATACACACACCATATGACCTGCAAAGTTACTTTGAAATGTAGAATTAATAATTTCGAGTTCATTTCATACAAACAAAATTAATTTCTGTATTTCTTTACAAAATAAAAAAACGCAATAACAGCGATTTGTTTGTTGGTTTGTTCGTAATTAAACACAAAGCTACACAATGGGCTATATAGGCTCTGGCCGCCACGGATATCGAAACCCGGATTTTAGCGATGTAAGTCCGCAGACATACGCTGTGCCACTGGGGAGGGGCAATAACAGCGAGAAAAAAAATATTACATATTGGTTAATAAGCAAAAATAAACGTATAATTTCATCAGATTGATATGGTTCGTTTTCATAGAATTCCAACATCTTGAAAGCTTATGTTACTAAAGACACTGGAACTAAATTCGTTTAACCAAACAATTATAAAGTACTGAAATATTACCTAATACACGCCATCTTTATAAACATTGACTAAGGCAAGAAAGTTGTACTCAAAGTTATTAATAAATGTCAGTTACTGTATTTTCTCAACGAGAATAAAAACTGAGAAGAACACAAGTTTTTCTGTTCAAACACACAAGTTGTATAATTTCCTACTAGAGAACATCGATATTATTAAAAAGTTTGATCTTCGTGTTTCGTTTTTCCTACTAATTACAAAAGTTTCCTTCTCAACATTCTTAGCCTGTGAAGTATATTGGTATGAATATATTAATAATAATCATAGTAAATTCATATTCAGGAGATAAATTGTATAAATTGGCACAAAATTCCACCACATACATAATGATAGTACTAATAAGTCCTAACAGATGGTGCTGCTAATGCACTAATAATTTACATGTCTTCATGCAAGTTTACATTTTAGTCATATGAAGAAAACGTCACCTGACATGGGTACATTTATAGTGTATGACATATAAAACTGTTTAAGAAAATTAGGCTGCATTTTGCTTAAATAAATCACGATAAGCAAGATATACGGTGTAACTGACGGTTACCAGGGTTTTATCGGTGTCAGTGATGCCAAGAATGAATTTGACTTGAGCGATTAAATAATTAAGATTCTTGAAGCGAATAGAATAAGGCTTTCCTACGCCCTAGGCTAAAGTCATACCAAAGGATGTCAAAACTGAAACAATACTAACAGACTTGGACATTTTCGTCTTTCAGCATTGTTGGTTCCATAAAATATTTGGGTCATTGACCTGGTAAAAGAGTCCGTGTCCTGAGAAATATTCCTAGCCCCCCCCCAAAAAAAAACATTCCACTCTTTGTAAAAACAACAAAATTTAAGTAGCTGCAGAGTAAAGTTACAAAAATGCCTAATATTTTATTGAGTGTATGTGATTGAAAGGGTACGTGGCCGTCTGAGTAATTCTCAAGCTACAAATAATCAGCTGATCGAGTTACGTGGCTGAAACAACGTAGAAATTAACTATAAAACAATTTAACACACTGAACAAACTGACCACCAGACTAGTTTTTGCCAAAAAGAAGAAGAAAAATGTTTTCCAGCATATTTACTCATCACAGTTCAAGGACAGATACCAGTTGAGGTTTTTTAGTTCTTTGTAATCTCTGAGAAGTTGGTATCTTGAAACAATCTATTTTACTAAAGAATAGACTCATCTGATTATTTTGCCCTGATTAAGAAAACTCTCTTTAATTTCCTTTAACAAACATTAGAATTACTCGTTTGTGGTTATGATATAATAGAAAACTTGACCACTGTATTTCTTGTTTAAACAAAAGTTACGAACATTGTGTAATGTGTCTATTTAACGTAAAAGAAAGGTCTTGTAGGTTAGGCATGAAACACCTATTTAAATTTTATGGGGAATACCTCCAGCTTTATAACAAGTTAGACACCGTCCACACCTACGTCTAACCAAGACAGAATTTATCAAGCGTCATGGGATTGCCAGACCTGCTATTGTTTATGAATCCTGTCACGTATTTTCAGTTCTCAGCCATATTTTGGCCTTCGAACAAAGCTAACTGAAATGATGTTATTAAATTTCTGCGAAACCTTACTGCCTACCATCTACACTAACGAAAGTTGTGTGACATTACTCAGCTTTCGATCACGAAGTTACATTAAGCACTGTTCAATGTGTTCGACATATTCTTTTGAATACTATATCGCATTGACTTAGAAATTGCGAGGAGTCTCATTAGTTTCAAATAATTTCACGGTAGTAGGGAACAAAACGGTAGGATATCTTTACTAACGGAAGGAAACATGTCTATCTTTTTAATTTATCTCTTTATCATCACGAAAAGGTGCAAGTTAAACGATTTTATTGAATCGTAGTTAAGCACAAAACTACACAATGGGCTTTCTGTGCTGTGCCCACTACGGGGATCGAAACTCGATTTCTAGCGTTATAAGTCTTAAGACATGCCGCTGTGCTACTTGGGAGCTACGAGTTTAAAAAACAACGACTTTATATCATGCAAATTTCAAGTTTACAAAAACTGATTTTATAATGGATTTCTACCATAGGCCCGGCATGGCCAGGTGGATAAGGCGCTCGACTCGCAATCTGA
>NW_013665639.1:1116690-1157186 GCF_000517525.1 Limulus polyphemus | reverse complement strand
CCTTCCCTCTAGTCTTACACTGCTAAATTAGGGACGGCTAGCGCAGATAGCCCTCGTGTAGCTTTGCGCAAAATTAAAAAACAAACAAACAGTTTCTACCATAAGAAGCATGACAACAGATAAAATTATTATCCTAAGGCCATTTCTTTGTCAGTTCCAAGGAAAGTGCATTCCAAAATGTATCAAACCAAATATATAAAGCTGTAAAAATCGACTGTAACAATATATATCGATTCTAGCGTTACTTATTTTATTTCTTACTTAAGCCTTCAATCATTCAGTTGTGTTTATGGGATTTCAGACATTAGGACCTTCAGACCGTAGAAAGGCCCTCGTCAATAAACAAGTATATATAAATGTTAGTCTACTGTCTAGATTTAAATATTTTCCTTTTCTACCCGAGAGAAAATCTCAACACCGAATCCACGAAATAATTTAACTATATAACAGTACCTGTACTACATTAATGTTTCGAATTATATTCTAATGGCGCAAACCATAGATCAGGAGATATTGAGGGATATATCACAACTACATATAAGATGTACGTTAAACGCTCGGGAAAGCTTGTTCTATAAACTAGTTAGTTAACCTAACGCAGAGGTATCGAAATATGTCAGAATATTATTGAAAAATTATTAAAACCAATACACCTGGCGACTCTCCTAGGCCTATTGACATGTAACAAATATGAAGAGCTATTTCCTATTGGAAGTCTGACGTTGCACGTACATCTATCGTTCAGAACTTGTCATGATAAAGCCATAAATTAAGTGAAGTCCCCTGGAAAAATTGGGGACCCACCCAAATTATACAACTACCACCTGATACACACATGCAGTACCATACGCGAGTTCAACAACACGCAAGTACCATGTAAAATGCATTCAGATGACTTCACCAGTATAGATGCAAACACTACACTCGAACTCGATAATTCTCATCATCATATTCAGGCGAATTCTATCTATACATGAAAATATGTATTAGAGAATTATATCGCTTTCCCTCGTGAAATACAGCTTGTTATATTTATGTAAGCAAAAGTGCACTACAGTGTCAAGAGACACTTGCCCTCGCCAGTTGCAAGCGTGTTTTGTGTTTATACCCATCATTTACTGCTGCAATACGCGACACTTCGTCAGTTTTCGATTTGTTTTATCGCTCTTCCCAAATACGCACTACAGGATCACGTGACACTTACCATCGTTATTTTCTACGTGTTTTATCCCTATGTGCGAATGTGTTTCCACTTTTTTACTCGTCTGTGTTTACATGTCAACCGTTATATTTATGTGCCCATTCACTGCATAATTTAGTCGTTATGGTTACACCGAGCGTTTTTATGTGTATAACTAAACCAGGATTTAAAAAATGCTGGCCTTGTAATAAGTTGCTTGACGTTTAACTTGGTTATTTTGTTTTTGTTTTATTTAATGAAAATCTCTAGGTAGGCCATAATTCATTATGGACCCCGCGTGTATGTAGTTGTATAGGTATACCTTTACAGGTAAAAATCAACACCCCTAATAAGACAGGTACGTAGTTATCAATTCAGTCCAACGTACAATTAATTGTTATTACCAACACAGTCCGTACCACCCGCAGATAGCTTTAAAGGGCGTTAACGAAGTCATTTGGGAGAGTATATTGACTAGGGATTCAAGTTTCTGTAGTTTATTACAGTAACTGAATGCTCATGAGAAAGTGATGCAGACCAGTTTCTTGCGGTTAGACGGGTATTACTTACGTTAGTTCAGTTTCATGTGTTTAACAGTAAACTAATTGTGTTGTTTTAAAAAAGATAGGCGAACTATACAAATATTCGTAAAATAAGTCCGTTTCTCACTAAGCTGTAAAATAATTAAAGTATTTTTCATCCACAACTAAGGAGTTGAAACAAAAACCTCTGCATTGTAATACAAGTGCAGATTTTGACATTACCAAAATATTTTTGTCAAACAAAAAATAACTCGAAAAACAGATTTACTAGAGGAATATATGTTTTCTTAACAGCTCACATAAGTCGAGAAAAAAGTTTTTAAGTTAAAGTGAAATTGTAAAGTTTTATAATGGAAAGAGGCAGATTACATACGATAGCTTTTTTTTTCTTTCTTTTTCTATGTTGCCTATGCATGAGCGGAGAAAGCTAAATACACAAATTGTATTTTTTGTCCAAGTGTTCTTAAATTCGAAATTTTAGTTAACTTAAGACGCTCGTTAAACTTGGAATATTCTGTAGAAATTGTTTTAAAGCAGGTTTGAATCTTAAAGTTTGAACGTTAATTTCTTAAAAACGTAATGACTACAATATTTAAATGCGTGACTAGTAACAATAGAGAAAAGTAAAGGCTCGATTAGTATAACGTATTACTAGATCGATAAATACCAAACATTATATATAACAGAACAGGTGATCTTTTTAGGAGAAGCGACATCATAACATAGTCCAGTATGTCTGCCGAGGAATGAGTAATTAGAATAGTGTGTCTGACGTCTGTTAGGTATCTTCATCAACTTTTTCTATGAAAGTCAAGAAGTGCAAAAATTCGTTTTCTGTTTCAATAAGCATTATGAAAATGACTACAAGTACCTTGATGAGAGGCTTTAGTGTCATTTTTTTTATTTAGCAATATATATTTTTGATAATAACTTTATTCTTATAGGACTATGTTTACTGTGTACAGTCCAGGGTTCAAAACAGTAACACCAGAAGTTATTGTTTCACATATCATGTTTAATGCCATTTAAACACTTTTCAACATTATACTTTCTTGCGAACAAAAAGTGCCTTTAAGTTTAATTTCATTTTGAAATAATGAAAACCTATTCTAATGAAACACGTTAGTTTAAAGTAATAAAATCCATGTGCAAAGAACCAGCAGAGCACTACATTTCGATACTATTGCTACATGAAACACGTTAGTTTAAAGAATAAAATCCATGTGCACCAGAACCAGCAGAGCACTACATTTCGATACTATTGCTACATGAAACACGTTAGTTTAAAGTAATAAAATCCATGTGCACCAGAACCAGCAGAGCACTACATTTCAATACTATTGCTATACGAAACACGTTAGTTCAAAGAAATAAAATCCATGTGCACCAGAAACAGCAGAGCACTACATTTCGATACTATTGCTATACGAAACACGTTAGTTTAAAGTAATAAAATCCATGTACACCAGAACCAGCAGAGCACTACATTTCGATTAATATCATGTAAGATAGCTACTAGTCTGGCGTATTTTTCGTTATGCATCCACTTTGTTGCTTTAGGTAATTAAAAGTATTATAAAGGTGAGTGTACACAACATTCATCAGTATAATCCTCTGAATAAGAAATTTAAAAATATTTTCTATAAAAATACACAGATAATAATTAATCTGACGACAGTTTGCTCAAATATAAAAACAATAATATTTCATTTACTTCATCATCTCTACCTATCATGATTTATAAACATTTCTCCCAATGCACGAGCGTCCACTCTGCATTTCTTGACGTAATTGAAAACATAAGAATACAATGTTTTAACCAAGTTCATAATTTTCTTTCTCTCGATACTTTAGATAAAGATTTGACACTCCAGGGACCGTGAAAACATGGCTTGGACGTAACAAACGATACCTTAAAGGATAGCAATCACAAAACAATCACAATGTAAGCAGTCCCAGGAGGTAACGGGAACGCCAGGTATTCAAGGACCAGTTTTATGGCATTCTAAGTCCTACAAGAAATCGTGACTTGAAACCTTTAGGTTCTTGTTATAATGTGCTAACGACCATTGGAGTGATATTTATTGGCTTATGCTTAAAGCTTTGAACAGAGACGAAGTAGAGGGCAATAAACCATGAACTTCTTATTATGAGATCATGTACTTTATTTCAGATAAGCAATATCGAGACGAGAAATAGAGGCCATGGTTTCTGTCAATTAGACCGTGATCAAAAACGTGGAATATTAATATAATATAATTTACGGTTTAACGGTCTATTTACATGAAACTGAATAACTACCCTAACATACATAATTCTATATTATAGGCGTGGAAAAAGCGTTACCAAATAATATTCTACCAGAGGAATATGTCGTTTGTCTCCTATTAAAATATCGATACAGGGGCCAGGCATGACAGGGTAGGGGTCTAACGGCTTTGAATTACACTAAACTTAATACTTACAGGCATTATTAGGCACGCAGAGTGCTACAGGCACTCCTCTTGCTAAACATACATGGTGGGTCCTCACGGACACCTCGCACTGTGACCACGTGCACTTTTGCCTGCACACCTCCTCACGAGGCCGTTAATTTCCTAAATTGCAAGTCTCTGATCTGCAGTGACATCATAAATACGGCCCGTGGCTGTTTGTGAAAAGCGCCGCTAATTTGTCTAAATACAAGCGAGTAACGGGTCTGTGACTAGAGCCAATTTCTACTGTATACTCGAACAAGATAGGAATGTTAAAGTTGTTTAGTTGGTTCTTTTTTATGTTAATAGTGTGCACACCCTGCCTGTGGTATTGCCTCTAAAACGGCAATTACTCCACTGCCAACCTACGAATCATTCCATCGTAGTTCAACTTGCGGCCTTTATTCTCCAGTTTCAAAAAACAAATAATGTGGTACCTCAGTTCTAGAAGAAAATCTCAGAAAACTGGTACCTGGAGAAAAACCTGTCAAAATATAAACGACGCTGCTTCATCAGGAGGATGGATGGGTTCGGATGTTTGAAAGGTGATTTATGTTTATTGAACGATCTCAGTAGTTACACCTCCGACTTTTCCACTCTTACCGCAAATGTTGAAACAAAAGCCACTTGGCAAAATGTCAATATGGATAATACAGACTTCTATATGCTAAATTCGCTGTGGTTACCAGGTTTTTTGGTCCACGTACACAGACTAAACTGTTCAAATTGTCGGTAAAGTATCTCGCCGAATACACCGGAGATTATACATACCCCAACCTCACAAAAAATCAACAGTTTATTTCACAACACGTATTGTACAAAGAGATGTTAGCTAATCCCACAGAATGTTGAAATCATACGATAGTAACGGTGTTATGGCTATAGGTTAAATAAAAACATCTTAATCCAAGTAACTAAACACTGATCTTACTTGTTATCATAAAATATAATAAATTTATCATAGCGATGTCAGCAACAATACAATATTTTTGTAAGGCTTAAAAAACAAAGGGTCTTAGTATCCTGTATGAATCGAACTTGTAACTTTGTATATATTCAAGTATGTCCAGCTAACTCCTTCTACAGTTCTGATGATAGTAGGCCCAAACCTGGTAGACGGACTCTGGGTGGCCAGGAGGTTTCTTTATCTATATGGCGCAGCCCCCTACCGAGGGGCTAAATTGCCCTCCGGAAAGTTGACCAGGTATGATGGAAATCTAAGTTTATTTGTTTATTTGTAGTTAAGCACAAAGCTACACAATGGGCTATCTGTGCTGTGCTCACCATGGGTATCGAAACCCGATTTTTAGCGTTGCAAGCTCACAGACTTACCGTGAGTCACCGAGAAGCAAGGAATCTAAGAGTATGTTTTCAGGGCCGTTGAACCCGAAGTTGGCTCCCTCAAGATCCCAAGTGCACCTTTTGAAACTGTGTTCGTACTCGCTCTCACAAGCTAGCGGAACCAAACTTGGTACACGTGCTCAGGTACCATGGGCGGGTATCCAATATGGTTTTCGGGTACGGACGCTTCTGGGGTAGCTATAAATATAATTGTAGATAATGCAGGAAATTGAGCGGTACACTGGGGCCTCTATGAATCATGAGGGAGCCTTTGAACCCCTCAACGGAGTTGGGGTATTTTATGTTGGTTTTGTGTGATACAGCTGGATGACAAGGTTACACAGTAAGATGTGTTACTAAAAGCACTAAGGTTTATTTTTGTCAGTTATTAAACTTGTAAGAAATACATATTGCAAGTTATGTTTTTGGCTGAGGACGAACGTTATCCATCACTATCAGCGTATACATATATCATAACCAATCAAGGCCTTACACTGTTACAGAATACAGGGGCAAATGTTTGGCCCGTGCCAGGGTCGGACGAGGTGAGCGATTAGAGGCTGATATCAGTTTTCACATAAACTATCATTCGTCTATCTCAACATTGTTTATTTACGCAGAGCAGTCTGAGTGTTTCCTTTCAGCACTTTTAACTCAACCAATCTGTCGCTATCCAAACGAAGAAAGAAATCTACAGACTGACAGGTTTACGAGACGCGTTTTAATTGTACACTGGATGCCTGGGGGTGAAAATACAACATGCTTTTTTTTTTTCGATGCTAAGGCAGGTGCTTAAAAGAGTAAATGCAGAATAATATACAGCAGTACATGATTTTCCTGACAGAATATAGTACTTGGAAAAACATAGATACGTATGACGTGAAAATGCAGTTTTGTTTTATTGGTTTAAAAGTACCTGTGAAAAGGAATAAAGTGTGAAACAGGAATATACATTTTGTTTTACAGATACTACAGTATGTTTTCACTGTGTGTAGAGGCATGTATCCACCGTTTCACAGGTGCATGCTCTACAGACTGAATACAGTTTGTCGCTCTAATTACAAGGATACATGAGAAACACGTACGTTGTTTTTTGTTTTTTCAAAGATAATGGAGTTTCAGTGAGTAAAGTGCATTTTAATAATGACTAATTCATGAGAGCCGATTTCTAATTTAACAAATTACATCGCTATTGTGAAAATTTAAAACAAATCGTATATATATATATATATATATATAAGTTTGATTGATAGTTTTCGGTCTTTCCAGCTGAAATAATTAGAGAGTAGGAAAAACCGAAATATTCATAATGCCATTGAGAGGATCGTGATATTAATTGAGGATCCTTACACTATAGCAGTAAAACAGTTGTTACACCTCGCCACCCTCAAAATAGTACATTAAAAGCGATAACTTGTAGCACACGACGTTATATCTACTATGTACACTTCGAGTCCCTCCCCCCCCCCCCCCCCGGTGGGATAACTGTAAGTTTACGGACTTACAACGCTAAATTCAATGGTTCAATTCCTCGTACTGGACACAACAGTTAGCCCAATGTGGCTTTGTTCTAAAAAACAAACAATGTACTTTGTATACGTTCATGCTAAATTAACATTTGCATGTAACAAAACATGTTGTACAATTCTCTATCGTACTTATTCCGTAGAGTGTTAACAATTATAAAATATGACGTTCCTTCATTTACGTTATTTTCTCACAAGAATTGGCGAATATTATATGACTGAATGGTTAATTATATCAGTCTTGGGGAATGGAAGGGTCGGACTTTAGATTTATTTCCCGTTTTTTTAATCAAGATTGTATAATTACAGGATTTCATTCTGAACCAGTATTAGTTATAATAATATATAAAGAGACACCACCAACGTTCAGCTCATATTTTATTGAGCATCAATAATTATCTTGAATGTCTCTTTTTCTTGTCTAAGATGGTCGTTAAAAATACAATTAAACTAATATTGCACTTTGTGCAAATTTCGAGTAAAATAAACGCAAATGAGGCGTCAAAAAAGACTAATGGTGTATTTTCCCAAGCTCGACCCCGACCCTCCAAGATTCCGTAATAGATTCGGTGGCGTCTAGCCAGTGTAACTTGAGCTGTGCCACTGGAACGTTCAGCTCTAGCTCATTCTGTACGTTCTAGTGAACCTCTTTATTATATACATACAGTTTTAGATAAACGACAGACATTACTCCTACCTATGTTAAATATATTGTTATCGTGTTATGCTTGTTTGTGTGCGTTAGTCGTACAAACTTCGACTGTTAATCCTGCTGGCCAAATTGGTGGATCCTGAACCGGTTGCGGAAATACGTATAGTGTGAAGCTTGTATATGTTATAGAATACCGTGTATTTCCACAAAAGCAACAGAAGTGTGCTTAAAAGTTTACACACGAATAAGGGGTTTCAGTCTGACAAGTGTATATACTTATAACTACGTCATTTATACGTTTTCATAGCCGGTGAAATACTGAACCTTCACGTGCTATGTCACACAGACTTCCCTACTTAGACATAATCATAATATAGTCATTCATGTTTCTTACTTTGAAAGTTTATTCAATTTAATGAATGCAAGGTTTGCGTGCATTAAACCTACAATCTGAGATATTTTATGATGTACATTCAATAACAAACGATACACCTTTAATCCTCGTGCCCTAAATAAAAAAAATATATATTGATTTGTAAATAAAACCCATAAAATTTTCATAATTCATATAGTATCAATGAAAATAAATCACATTAAATGTATATATATATATATATGTGTGTATGTATGTATACACACATGTATATATAATACAATTTTATTTTCTTAAATAACTTCGTATTGAATAAGTATGTTACTATGGTCTGGCACGCAAACGGCTGACGCCTTTAAGAGATGAGTTTACGTTTACTTTTGTGTCTGTCTGCCAAACCTCCTTGGCCTTTAAAGACTACCATTAGCAAGAACTCAGGGGGAGTAAAGGGCATTTTGAAACCCATTCACTCGGATCAACGGAGCTTTCAGAGTTTAGGATTTCAGTGCGGGGGCGCCGGCGGCCCTAGCTCGGCTAGAAGAAGTACGCACCCCGGCGTCCGTCGTTGCACGGCCGAAGCACAAGACCAAGAAATTGGTACAAGATTGAGCACAGTTGGAGGCTGTCTACTGAGGTCATAACGTCCCTATCCCGTCTCGCAGCTCGCTAAAACCAGGAAAGACTAGATGGAAGGATGCCGACAAAATCTCGATGACGCCAAGCTGTACATCGATGACAGAGGCGGTCTTCTCCACGGTAGTACACGATGTAAAGACCGTGACATGACCTTCGACCTGCGACTCGCTGGCGACATTAACAGCTGCTGAGAATTAGTCTATTCGGGTAAACTAAACTGTGTCACAAAATAGCATTGACCTGTTAAAGATTATACTAACAGCTTTTTATGTGGCAGTACGAGTAAAGATATTTTGTATACGAAGTTAACGAAAGAAGTAATAACATAAGTTTAACTTAAAACACACACACAGATATTAGCTGACGACTGTGGTTTATCGAAAATAAAATACACACATTCCGTAGATAAAGTGGCTTCTTGATTTAAAACGTGTCGAAACTTGTTATCGTATTGCTGGTTACTTTGCGCATGTCCGAAATAAAGCAAGCGTAGGATATTTAGTGAATTTAACTATCTATCTCAAGGCGTTTTAACTAGCACAAGATCAACCAAGGCGCATTAATCGACAAGCACATCCTCAAATACTAATTAAGGTTTCAAATACCACATGATTAACATAACCACACTTTTTGTACGTGGGATCATTATCATGTGAGCACATAATTAAGTATTATTATACATATTTATAGGCTTGCAATGTTAAATAAATGCTTCGAATATCTCTCTCTAATGAATGTATACTTATTGATATAAAAACAAATTCCACAGCTACATGTATAAAAAAAGGTTCTTTTTTTTGTTACATTTTTAGTTTTTACAAGCCTCTCGGTGGCTCCGCGGTGAGTCCGGATGCTTATAACGTTAAAAGTCGAGTTTCGATACCCGCAGTGGGCACAGCACAGTTAGACTGTTGTGTAGCTTTGTGCTTATTAACAAAGAGACAAACAGTTTTTTTTGTTTTTTTTTTAGAATGATATCCAAGATTAATGGAAGATACTATGTCAAATAGTCCATAAACATTTGTTTTGAGTTTACCTTTTTTTTTTTTTGCTTTTTTCCTGCTGTGTGGCTCAATAGCTAGAAGAGCAAAATTTTGAGTTGTGGTACAGAAAATCTTATCAAGAAGACACGAAAAACTTATAATAATATATAAAAAAATATGGCGTTTAACTTCTCATGATCAATGTAATCACTAGTATAATATTGTATTTTCAATAATAATCAAGTGCAATTAAGAAAATAAGCACCAGAGCACCAATTGTGAAACATATTTAATCAAACGTTTCGTAATCAACAAATTCCATCATAAGGAATCTGTAAGAATATATACGTTGAAGATGATACACAAAATACATACAATCATATTCTTTATGCAAATTGATGAATTTATTACACGTGTAAACCCAAATTTCTTTTCTTTCAAAAATCCTTTACACTTTTTTTCTTCATGTTATTTCATTTTTGATGTGCTAAATACGTTTCCAATTTTCACGAAAAAAATTGTGCTTCTATCTATTTTGTGCATCATTTTCAATGTATGTATTTTTAAAGATCGTTGATGACGGAATTTATAGATTCCAAAATGTCTGATATAATTATACTCCCGTTTCTATCTGGTAATACTTTTTTTTTCTACCTAATATCTGTTATTAACAAAATAAGATCTGCACTTCATCGTGAAATATTAAAAACTGTTGAACGTTATGCTGGATAATAAAGTCGTATATTTTCAAAGTATTTTCGATCGGTTTGTACTAGAAATTCACAAGTATAGAGTGCTAGCACTCTCTATATAAGGATGGCACGGACGCCTATATTAAAGCAATACAAAAGTCATCTGGATTTTCTTCTCTACAAGTTACCAGAAGCTAGATACGAAGAGCTACCTGACAAAGTCGCTCTATCTCCGGTATATATGCCGCTTTTCAGCTATCCAGAGCGTCCCAAAGTCGAAAACCGGCGAATAGCCAAAACCGAGATTTCTTATTTTTGTTCATATCATCTTTCTTCAAAAGGCCTAGCGTCTACCTGGTTCTAGCAATAACTATAATTTTATTATCATTTGATAGAGCGAAACAGTCTTCAAGATCTTTGACTATCTATTTTATTATTATTCTATGCAAAATTCATAAAGCTCTAGAATACACTCTATAACCTAATAATTCACGTACGCTATTATATAAAAACAGTAAACAAACAAGTATAAGGAAAAATTATCGCTAAATAAAAATGTAGGGCTGGCTACTGAACTTGAAAAAAAAGATCTAAATAAACAAGATAGAGATGGAAATGGACATATCACTTGATAGGCTAATGATCACATAGCAGATTAAAACGTATCAACTTTACACGGAGAATAAAATCCTTACATTACTGACGTTGTCACTGGCAAAACAAATACAACCAGAATTTTCAATCTTAAAATGTATTTTATTGCAAAATAGTCATAAAAGTAGTATTCTAAAGTTAACTAAAGAAATGGTATAATGATGAAAGCTGAGATTCTATTCAAACACCAAGCTTTCGATAGACAAGGTGGAAAAGTCAGTAATGTAGGAATTGTATTCACTATGTAAAGTCGAAATGATTTAGTCTGCTATGTGATCATCAGTCGATCAAGTGATATGCCAACTTCCATCCCTTTTAAAAATCACACAAAATGACAGAAATCTTACTTTTTCATATTACCCCCCCCCCTGCCCGCTTATCACAGATCTGGAAAGTTTTTGTCGTTTTTTTAAACTTAGTCGTAGTTAACTTTCTACTGAAATCGACTAGAATTTAACTTGAGTTTTAACATACCTTTAAAGAAGCAGGTTTGTTTGTTTGTTTATTTGTAATTAAGCACAAAGCTAAGCAATGGGCTATCTGCCCACCACGGGTATCGAAACCCGGATTCTAGCGTTGTAAGTCTGCAGACATACCGCTGTGCCACTGGGGGGCAAAGAAGCAGGTAAAAAGAAAAATGGAACGAAAATCTACCTTAATATTCATTTCTATCAAAATACTTGAGATAACGTGATCTAGACACTTAGGGTCGGGACAATGGACATATTTGTAAATGATAGTTTGTTTGAGAAAATAGCAATATTCTGAAACCAGTAAGGGCAACAAATTTACGAACAAGGAGATATTCACTTAATCACTAAAGCTGACAACTGAAGTGTTCATGTGTTTCAATTACAGGCACATTATGGTTACGCATAAAACAGTAAAAATTTCTCGCCGTGTCGTTTGTCGCAAAAACTACGACAATCTTCAGTTTAAAGTTTCTATACCAGTAGTATTTTATTGAAGTACGTCGCCGGTCAGACTTCAATTTTACGTAGCAAATTGGGCTGTTCGTTGGGGGTGGTTTTACTGAAAGGTCACTACATATGCAACCTTGAAAAAAGGAAACTGTATATTAGCCAGACATGACTCATTTGTGGCATGCTTTCAAAAATTTGTGACATTACAATACCTCTTCATACTGTACTGGAGTTATCGGGAAATGGCTTATAGTAAGCACAAGAAAGCTTACAAAGCTCTTACTTTGTTTCTCATAATGATCCAAAGTGAACCCATTGCCCCCCCCCCCACGATACTGTACTGGAGTTATCGGGAAATGGCTTATAGTAAGCACAAGAAAGCTTACAAAGCTCTTACTTTGTTTCTCATAATGATCCAAAGTGAACCCATTGCCCCCCCCCCCCACGGTGGCTCAGCGGTAAGTGTCAGTGTTTATAACGATATAAAATGGGTTTTAATACCTGCACTGAGCAGAAAACCCCAAAAAGGGCCATTGTGTAACTTTGAGATTAACAAAGAACAAGCACACCTTTAATTATAAAATATATATAACGATTTCATTAGCAAATTTAATAATTATTTTGATCAACTTTGCACTGATGTGGCATTAAACGTTTGATTTTCTCTCGTAAAAAAGAAAGTAAACTATTACGTACATTTTACACACGTTATACACACAATACGGGTATTAATACGGAATGCCAAAGTTACAGCCGCAGAGTATCATGTACTCATTTTCTCTAAACAGAGTAATATATTTTTCCCCAAAAGCTATACTTTTAGTTACTTTATGAAGATTCTGTAAACATGTCCAGTGTACATTATATTTTTGTGGCAGCATGATGATTTCTTATCTTATTCTGCTAGTGAATCAATTCAGGTTATTGAATGTGTCTTGATCATTAGGTCATTTTTCTGCGTAATTACAAACAGAACATAAGTCAACCAGCGGGAACCAATTTTAACAACGGTTTAACAAAAAAGTCACGACCGTCAGTCTACGCGGGGATTCAGGTAGCAAGCTTATAATACTGGGTGTAGAATGAAACTCTGTTGTTTAAAACTATCTAATTTTGATATGCACTTCAGTCTACTCATACGTTAAAACTAAATAAAACACTCAAATGCATTAAATGAAAAAAAATATGTTACAAATAGATTTTTTCACAAATAAAAATATTTCACTTTGGAGTACATCTATACCTATTGCACTTCGCATAAGACAAATTTATTGTTGTTTAGATTTTCTTGCATGTATACTCAAATGATAGGTCCAAATTCTTCAATTATGTTGTTCATCTTTTTCGCAATTAGCTATGAAAAGTACCTACTTAACCAGGGAAAAAAGACAGTTGGTGATAACACTCGGCGAAGCGTATGTGTACTTTGTTAAATGTAACAAGTCTCATGCCATTTACTACAGGCCAATGGGTGTAGAAAAAAAATCCAAAAGAGGTACATGGCATATTGGGAAACTTTTCCAAGAGATTTATTATCATCACTGAATACTACGCCAGGAAAAGGTTAGGCTTCAGAAGAGAGATACATAGGTCAAGGTGAACTCTGCTTACTATCAGGATAATATTCTGGACCCGTCGTACGACTCAGAAATACCAGCTTTATGTGGGAACGAGGTAGACCAACAGGGTATGGATCCAAGAAGATAAAGTTTTCAGTCACATCTCCCCCTTTTCCATACGAAAACATACCGGTAAAGTCGAGGGGTGTGCGATCGGACTTTTGAAATTTGCGCTGGAAAACCATTGTCTCTATACACTATATGGATTATAGAAAGTATGCAGGGAAGAGTTCTATCATTACATCGGAGCCTTTTGCCATGAAAAATACGCTGCAAGACCATTTTAAAATGCACAGTCGTCAGATAAAGCATGACTTGGCGCAGCGACATGAAATGTAACGAAGTGGTGAGACTCCAAAACATTTTAATAAAATGCATTCAACCTTTGTATATAAATAGGTAGGAAGAAACTCCTTTGTTTATGGATAACCAATAAAGGGTTATGAGAGTGCAAATATGTAGACAAGTTAGCAATAGAAGAGGATAGAACTTGACTAATTGTTTATATAATTTCACTGTTCGTACGAACTACTTGATCTAAAATTTTAATTTTCAAACCTCCCAAGTTCTTTTCAGTTCTTGGCCAACAGATACTTTAGTCTCCAGTGTTTTAGCACAACTACATCCTCATACAGGTTTCTTCTTCCTTGGGAGAGAAATATTAATAACTCCAGCAAGATGATTATTCCGCCCCAAGCGAAATGATTATATTTCTTCTGTATAGTCCGAAACTCTCCACTTACTCAAGGTCAAATGAAATTTCCTACTCTCAAACCCGAACTAGGAATTAACATGAAATTGCATCTTTCTTCTCTGTCTAATATTCACATGAAGATTGCGTGAACGAAACATCTTTCTTTGAGCCTTTGAAACTATTTGTGAAATAATGTGCAACTAGCGAAATCATTCTTTAACATTTCTTTAAACACTAAATTGACTTTCGAATTTTTACTTTCCTTTCAGTTTTTGCATGCAAATTTTGGAAATAAGTAAAACACTGAGTTAAAGGACAAACTTTGCTTATAATGTTTCATTCTGCGGTTGATTTTTGCATAACCCTGTAGAGAAATATACCAAGGAAATCCATCTATTTACATAATATATTGATTTATTTTAGTTTGTCTGAGAGACAGACAGAACTCTTTTTATCCGTTAAATAATATAGCTTATCATTTGTCAAACACAGTTTTAAATCGTCTAAATAAGGCCGGCTTTGTTTTAAATATCGTTCTTCCGGTGCTACTATATCATTTCTGACACGCAACGTATTTGGTACCTGTAGACCAGTAATTACAACAAACCTGTTATATAAACTACGGTCCACATAATTAGCTCTCTAGAAAGAAGATATATAACTATTAGAAGATATTGTCGCCCTATAATCTTGAAGAGGAAGTTTTTTGTTTTTGTTTTTATAAATCATATCCAGATCGTTTCTCTAGCCTAAAGTCTCGATCTTTCGTGTCGGATGTGTATGTAATATCAGCAGTGTAATGATGATGTTTTTCCATAATGACATATCTGTGGAGATTAAAGATATAGAGAAAATAAAATATGGGGTAATGTACTATAATAAATGAGATTTAAATACAAAACATTTTCACACGTCTAGAAAAAAGAATCTTGTAGTTTTGATAAGGGTTTATTTCGTTTTGTTTCATATATTCGCGCAAATCTACACGAGGGCTAACTGCACTAGCTGTTTCAGAATTTTGAACTCTATGTGTGTTTACAGAACGAGAACTACGGACCTTCGGTGCCACAGTCCAGCACGCTAATCACTAGTATTTTCGCACAGCAAAAAAACAACAAAAAACATTCACACATTGTGCAATAATATATCGGAAAAGAAAGGTGATTCAGTGATGAATAATCAGGAACAAAAACAAGCTGAATATATATGTGTGTGTGTGTGTGATGTTTTGCACTTATCGTAAAGGTAAGACTAGTCTATAATTTGTATTGTTAATGTTATGGTAAACGTCCACTTCACTTCTGTATAGCTTCGATGTTATTTCACTTACGCGTATATTTTTTTCTCGTTAATTACTTATGAAAAGAACATCAACAAGGATTATTTCTATGTGAATAAATCCAACGAAACTGAATCATAATAACGTAACTTATATAAGAATGTGTGCAAAATATGAAGTTGAAAAAACCCAAAATTTTGCAAATATTTATGTAAATTATAACTCTGTAAGTAGTAAACTCAGTATTTGAAAACCTACATCTACTATCAATAACCTAAACTGTATAATTGATTGGAAGCTGTTCAGATACTTAACAGATTATTGTTGTATTGCCTGTTTAACACCATATTTCAAAACTGATCAATTCTATCAGTATTAAAGTACAAGAAAATTGTGAACATTTTATTAATACCCAGGGCATAATACAAATTTTATGATTTAAAACACCTTTCCTGAAGACCTACCTTCTCAGATGGATAAAGGACATGACAATCATGCAGCTCCTTCTCACTGACTTTACAAAGCTCATATCATTAATGTTTCTGAGCCCAAATTACATACTTTCCAAATTATCTTTGTGCAATGTAAAAAAATACAAAATGTTCCACAGACATTCATAAACCTTTTACAAACAAATACATTTCCATCTTTAATGTAAGCTCCATAAGTTATTCTTTTATTACTGTATTATTCCTATACCCCCAAACAAAAGTAAATTACTGAATAACGTACAGAAAAACAGATACAATCGATTATATTGAATTGTTTTTATTTTATTTCATCGGAGTATGAAAATTACACAATATGTTTTGTATAATACTTACGTTATGGAGTTTGAAGTAAAGTCCACAGGCGTTGCACACTGGTTCTCCATTTTGGTTCCGTCGCCACAGTGTCGTCGTTGACGTCTTGCAATTGGAACAGCTCGTTCCTGCTCTTCTAGCCGCCGACTAGAAACGATAGAAAACCAAGTTGATCATGATGGGATAGAATTGTCATGTTATTAATAGAAAAGCACAGTCATGTTAAAAACAAAGGCAGAGAAAATGGCATATTTCTGATCCTTCACCCCCTCTATCTTCTATTTCTTTAACTGCTTTACAGCCAATACGTTACTCCAAGGTAAGACAGTGAGTCCTATTTCTGGATTTCGCGGTATGCTTTGGCCTTTATAGAACATACGTTGGTCTAATGAGCGCCTAGTAATGCAGCACGGTCATTACGCTGCAACAACATTTACGTTAGTGATGAAAAACCGTCAGCTAAAAGTATGTTGGAACATCCTCCACGTGAAACTTGTGTGGAAAAAAACAACAACAACAAAAAATAACGTCAGCAGTCATCGTTCTTTGCGAAAGACAAAAATTAAAAAAAAAAGAACACAAGAGGTTTAAGTGTGTTAATAGATCATTTTTAGCTATACAGCTTCCCTAAGAATCCTCACTGTATTTGACGTCCGAAGTTAATCTCTTGAACACACCTTAGGCAATAGACTGTATACAAACGCGCTATTTTCCCCTTGCGAATTGAAACAGAACTATTTATTGAAACATTGCCACTTCAGAAAGCATAAGTGGTTATGCCCAAACAGACGTTTCAAAGTAGACACCAAAAACAAAAGTCAACAACTCTAATTCAATAACATTGTTGTCTTTAACATAAACACAAAGAAACTCATTCAATACATCTAACCATATAAAGGATCCAAATATAATCTCCAGATGATACGGTAAATATTTTTTGCTTTATCTTGCAAGGCATAAGAATAAAACAAAAAACACTGTAACTTTAATGTTTAACATATTCAGTGCTACGACCAATGCGGACTTCTTAATTTACATATCTTAATTAGCTAAATTATCTTTGCAGTGCTATTATAACATCATTTCTTTCACGGATAATGTGTAATTTATAATTTTACTTATTTTCTTATATATTATTTTAGATTACAGCACCATAAAGACTGTTATGTCTTTGTCTTTATATTTCACAATATACATATTTGTTATCATATACATATGAACGGTGATATTATTTCGCCCCGTTTTATGCGTGTGTTTCTTTTTTTCATTTATTAGTCTAGAAATTCACTTCCGTACATAACAGTTACATGTTTTTACACCAAGTACACATTTAGACTTTTCGCATAACAGTTACATGTTTTTACACCGAGTACACATTTAGACTTTTCACATAACAGTCACATGTTCTTGTACAAAGTGTATACATTTAGACGTTTCACTTTCCATATGGACATGGAGTTTACATATATAAAAACTTGGCGTTTCACCTAATGAGAATCATTTGCTACAATCTTTTTCTGGCTTTTGTTAAACTAATATGTTCGCTTATAAACGTTCACATTATACATAAGCTACAAAAAAAAAAAACGTCATTGGCAAAATCGTAATGTATTACATGTTATCGTTTCATTAATGCTTATAATTAAAGCTCTAAGTGTTCTATTTGTCCATTAACTCAAAAGAAAGTCATTAAAAAGATAATGTTAAACGCATGTTCTCGTATGTTTTATAGCTATCATTAAAGTTGTGTGGTAAAATCCATGTTATTCTACAAGTCTTCATTGTCTGGAGCCACATAACATTAAATAAGCTCCTTCGGGCTCGTTTGGGTTTATTCTACGTGTTGGATAAGTATACATTTAAATCTTGCCGAAAAAGATTGCCTTCCTGAAATATAACTTTATCGTATTACGGTAACTGATATAGTTACATAAGTGCTCGCTGATATTCCATGCAGCTATTCACAAGCCCTTTTTTGATGTCACGCACATTCAAACTAATATCTTAAGAATGAATGAGCTCTTCAAGATAATGGATTTACTTTAGATATTCTAAAATGATTTTGTTGTCATTGTCCAAACACATCCGTTCCAAACAATAAACGGTTCTTTAATTTTATTCGTACACTTCTCAAAATATTCGTACTGTGATAGTTTGTTTCTGTTTTTTTCCAAAGAAAAACAAAACAATAGAACATATTAAATCTTGTAACAAACTCCACTCTCTTATTAATATTTATTTTGAGCACTCTAACTACATCAGTCATGTAGGAATACAAATTATGGAACATAATATAAATCTATTTAGACTTAAAGCTTTCTTTACGGCTCTATTTTCCAACGTATGTGTGGCACTTTCGTCGCCGAAACAAACAACTGTCAGAAATTAACGACAGACCGAAACAGCTTAAGCTTTTGTAACAAAGAGATTCATATGTTTACTATACAAGTTCCATACAAAGCACAATTTAATTTTTTGACTGCCCTTGTTCTTATCAACGACTTAGAAATGTATTTAAAATATATAGGATATGTGAATTCAGAGCAATTTGAGCGCCATCTAATGTTCAAATCGTAGAACCAGAGTTCAACAGTCCCTTCCAACCAAGTAGAACATTATACAGAGTCTATAAAAGGAATGTTTACTACAATTCTTAACAAAAACTCAGCAAGGGCCAACAAATTCTCATAGTTATGTTCCAGTAAGTAAGAATGGAATAATATGCTGCAACATTGAGCCAGCAGTATCATGCCTTAGAAACCGAACCTTTCCTCCTCCTCCAGTAACGTAAGCTACGGTATCAAGAGCCTACCACGGACATTGATCAATGTTCCCAGAAAATGATACAATAGAGGAAAACTGTCTTTTTATAACCTTTATTGAGTAGTGCAGGTAGCCTGTACTACTTCAACCAAGACCCTGACCGTCTGGCTTCGAATGGGAAATATCCATAAGTTGAATTCAAGCAGAAGACACTTAAGCCAACGAAACCTTTTGTGACAAGACACCCCTGGTTGTTCAATTGTTCATAATCACTCAGCCAAGTAACAGCACGACCAGGGGAAATTGTCGTGGTGGATGCTAGAGAGAAAGAAAAGGAAACGTTATTAACCTAGGATGTTAAAGGAAAATTCAGATATTTCCACTTTAGCAGTACACTGAAAGACAAAGTGGCTTGTAATACCTATTTAGACGGTTTACTGTCTTACTGACTCGTACTACCTATTTAAACAGTTTTCTGTCTTACTGACTAATAATAGCTATTTATATGGTTGACTGTCTTACTGACTTGAAGCCCCCCCCCCCAGTGGTACAGGTATATCTGCGAACTTACAACGTCAGAAACCGAGTTTCGATACCGATGGTGAGCAGATCATTGTGTAGCTTTGTGTTTAACTTCAGAGAACAACTCTACTGACTTGAAATACCTATTGACAATTTACTGTCTTACTGACGTAAGATGCCAGTTACGTTTGACAAAATACCAAAAATATTTGTTTTTGAGTTGGTGTATTACTAAGCAACAATTTTGTTCTTTCCAAAAAGGAGTTTGAATTATATGCTCACAAATTCTTCACAGAGCTTTAGCAAAAGACAGATTTTAAGTAATTTAGTAATGTTCCTTTTTTATCGAACATGAGCCTATTATGAGAGTATTCAGTAAATTTTTGATAGCATCCAAGGCTGAGTCGTTTCAGTCTATGAGTATTTAATGGTAGGAAATTGCAATAACTTATCACGTATAACAGGATGACAATTATTTCCCTGAAAGGGGCAAGAAGGCCGCCTGGAGGGGTCACCTGCTTTAACCACTCGCACAAACATACAGTAGAGTGTTGTCTGTCAGTCAGTTAGTAGACACTAAAATGACGTCAAATAAGGGACGCTTAACGTTGGAATTTGTACTGTTTGACGTCAGTAAAATGCGCGCGTGCCATGAATCACGAGAAGAATTATGCACTCTGTAGGCTACAACACAGCATGGCATACAAACTTCAAAAGCAAGAAATAAAAAATATTTGTTACTCTTAATTTTATTTTTATTTACTCTTGAAACAGAACATTTTCGGGGACCACACGGAAGTAATCTGGTTGTAGTTTTTGTTCAAGAAGCAGAATTTTCTTTTCGTTTACAACGGTTACTGTCTTATTGACCACAGTGGAACAAGTCATCCTATCACAGTTAAGTGGACATTCGTATCAATGCTAATTAGTGGTTAATTTAAGATCAGTAGCCTGGAGTCGGAGTGAAGCTGGCCAGAGCTAGATCAGAGCCGAGCTGGAGCAGGGGTTACTGGAGCTATAGTGGAGCTGAAAGAGGGGATCTATATAAATTTTAGGCTGGCTCTAAAGCTGAACCACTGGAGACACTCCGGAGCCGGAGTTATCAAACCTGGGACATAGAGAACCTTACTTAATAGTTTATGCCACCGGGAAACGGGAATGGAACTGTGAAACAAAGATTCTGACTGAAAGACGATGAAACATTACATATTCAAAAAAAAAGAAAAACAAAAAGAGGATGGTTAAAGTAGGTGGAGACAAAATAAAGTTTAAACACATTCATTATGTAACAGAGATTGTTCAACAGATACGTTAACAAAAGAAGGAAAACTCATTATTTCAATAATTCTATGAATCAAAGAAAATTAAACTACCTAAACGTAATTTGTCATATTGAGCTTGTGTGAGTAACTAGATTTCGGTAGAATAAAAGTGGGTTAAGAAACAAAGGTTTTTCTAGTCTGCACTTGAAAAGAAATATGTGCACGCAAGTCGTTAAAGGCGGAAAATCAAAATCACTACGTCTTGTGTGACCATAACTGGAACATTGGAGGCTCACGCATAAGGAAGCCGATGGCCTCGTTTTAAACCCTTACGTTCAGCGTGTTGAGCTTAACAAAGCACCGAATTACGTGTTATTAAATATAGCTTCGACCAAGATAGTGGTTGTCTAATAACTACTCAGTCCCATGAAGCGCAGAGAAACTGTTTGGTCAAGAGAAAGAGAAACTCGCGAAAAAACGTTCTGCACTTGTATTCAAGCATGGAAATCTTATGTGACTGAACATGCTTATGCATGCAATCTTTAAAATATTATGTTCAACAGACTTGATTGTTTTGGTTAATGACTTTGGTGAAGGAAACGCTTCACTTCAGATGTGAACCCATTAATTATGAAGCTGCAGAGATAAACATATTTTTTGTCTCTTATATCATGTTAGTACCGGGAAAAGGTACCTTTTTCAGGTGATTCGTAGGAAATGCTTAGCACGGAAACAGCTGAGGAACTCTTTCTGTAAGAGTTCCATAAAAATATTCCCCTCTTCTCATCCTTCATAGACTCATATGCACGCAATGGATAAAAAGCGGAGGCTCTATTTATCTGGATCAACACAATCGGTTCAGCTAGAAACTCATTAACACAGGGTGCATCCTTCTTAGACCGGATGTCATTTGTTGGTTCTTATGACTAGCACGCAATATATATAGCAGAGATAATAAAGTTAGATAATAAAGCCATAAATATGCAAATAAACTTTATATACACATTTGTGTTGGATATTGTCTACATATGTAGTTGTTGCTAAAGTATGTTTAACATCAGTCAGTTTGGTATAGTTAAAAAAAAAACAACTATTAACCCCATTAGTAATATAGTTTGTTTAATGGGCCAACTGACGTTTAAATGTAAAACTTTGCACAATTTTCGTTATAAAAAGTCATTGACCAATAAACTTATTTATTGGTGTCACAAAAACGATGTTGCAAAGAAATAAACACACAGTACTCATAACAGGTTGGGTATTTGACATAATCATTGATTTTAAGTCCCAATAACCTCAGAAAGTTAATATACTTAAAAAGAACTGTTACCTTACACGTTGTATTGTTGATATAAAGAGCTATGTATATTGTTTGTTTACCTGAATGACTCCTTATGCACACAATCGCCTAAATGACTAGGTCAAACTTCTGCGATACAGCTTGTTATAATATAATGAATTTTTACTTTCCTTCTCTGTTTGTAAGTATCATATGCTGAGCTACTTCATTATACTGTTCGTCCTAAAATCAAATATTTTTGTACGTAACGGGTATAATCTTAAATAATAACGGAAATTAAGACATAATGTATTGTATATACGTATTGTCAAGTTCCATTCCAGCTTTTTGAACTAGAGATCTCAGTATTATATAAATGTGTATATATTTACAGGCAGAATTGAATTTTCATGTTTATCTATGCTTATTCAAAGTATAATTTACTTTTATCAGCTGTGTAAATTTTTGGTGCTTAACGTTAACTTTATTGCCATGATAACAAGAAGGTGTACAATTATTTAATTACATACTGGATGTCACAGATTAAGATATTTATATGTTTACAATCATCTGAGAATGTTCCATGGATTCATTTACAAATATGTAGCAGTTCTAAGAACCCACGAGTGAAAGCATAGGAGAATATGTTATATGTCAACCACATTACATCTGCCATATTCAGTGCCAACGAGGCCTTTCACCCAATAACAGGGCTCATCAGGCTGGCTGGGACATGAAAGACATAGGAGTGGTCTAAACATTATATATATATATATATATATATATAGCTCATAAATTTTTATGAGCCAGATGAAGAAAGCGAACTGTAAACCAATGTTTATTTAAGTACATTTACAAATCATATTTATGGTAAGAAATAATAACAAAAAATTATTATTATTTTTAACACTGATTATTTAATTAGTTATATATTCATTATTATTTTTAACACTAATTATTTAATTAGTTATATTTCTTATTATCTGATTAACTTTACTATCATTCACAAAAACAGGCGAACAGCTAGCTAACCTATTTGTTCCTGGAGGAAGTCAAGCAACCTCAGCGTCAACGGGAGAAAACTACATTAGTGTTTGTTTGAAGTTAAGCACAAAGCTACACAAAGGGCTATCTGTGCTCTGCCCACCACGGGTATCGAAACCCGGTTTCTATCGTGCAAGTCCGCGGACATACCGCTGTGCCGCTGGGGGGCAATATATTTGTAATTCTAATATTATAGATGTCGACACAAAGCATTATGCAAGCAATGCGCGATTCCACAATGCATCGAAAAAATTGATAGTGATTAAGGAAATTATTTTATAATTATAACAAAATAGAATAATTGGATTGCTCCGTGATGACAGTTACATGCATAAGGCCTGTGCAACAGTTATCAAACAAAAAAAAATTACTTCCAAATAGTTTTTTCTGCAAAAGGGAAACTATTCATAGCAAATATGCTAAACAAACTGGAATGTAAAAAAAAATTAAGCCTGTGCGTCGAAAGAAAATAAAACATTATATCATTAATTTAAATAAAAATAATGTAACGTTAGCAAACAGATTTTTTTACTAAATAAGAACGTTACTAGTTATTAAATAAAACTCATAATGTGGAATCACCAAATATTTGTCTAAATTGAAACAAAACTATATAGTATTTTATTAGAAAAATGAGCCGCTTAATTACAAAATACAATCAAAGATCTGATAAAAAAACTTTGACTTATATGTAAAGCTGTAGAACTGAACATTTGTAGTCTGTTTCTGGTATTAACTGTCCATGGTTCCATTGCCTTACCTTCACAAATAACGACAGAAATATCATATTAATTTCGTACAAAGAGAAAATAGTGAGACTGATAGCACAGAGCGAGAATAGAAACAAGAAAAACTAGAGGGAATTATCAATAGCCGCAGCTGTAATTAGATCTCAAATCGATCAAGAAATGGAGCTATGAGCTAAAAGTTTGTACTCAGAGCCATTCTATGAGCCGCTGTGCCGCGGTTAATAATACAGGTTCCATTTTTTCCCTGTGCTGTCACGGTTACAATTTTTGCGTGAACGGGCTATTGATGAACTAACATTACAATACATAAGAGTTGACGTTTTGGCCAACAGTGACCTCTAAAATATAATGCTACGGGTGGCTTAAAATCACGTAAGAAAAAAAAAAGAACAAGGACTTAAATAAAAACATAATTTAATAAGTAGTTACTTAGTAGGCCGAGAGTACGTGTGGGATTTTACTTAATATTGCCCTTCACTGCCATATTATGGTTAAAGACCTCTCAACAAATCTTTCTTCACCACACACACATATATATACTAAACAACCTATATATATAGAATTACAGCATTTACATCTACAGCGGTCCAAGCGTTGCACAGTTTAATATGCCAGACTGTAGATTCGACGTTCCGTGGTTCACGATCCGCATTTTGGGGCCATAGGTGCATTATAAGAATGACGATCAAAATCAACTGTTCACAAGGAATAGCCCACGAGTTGGCAGTGGGTAGTATTGACTAACTGCCTTTTCTCTTGTCTGGCACTTCAAAATTAAGGACGGCCAGTGTAGATATCGATTAACTCTGCGCGAAATTCGTCAAAGACAAATCCATCTATAACTTTGTGAATTGTCATGACATTACTTGCAGAAGTTAATAAATAAAGCAGTTATTTACTTACATTACAAAAGGTATATGTTAATGTATTTTCTCATCCCTTATGTCCACTACACTATACTGTAACGGTTCAGGAGATTGGAGTAATATTCTGTATTGGAGTTTCTTTGTTCTTTAAATAACGAAACATGATGAAAAAACTAAAAATCAATGTCATGTTAAATTTACAATGAACACTAAGAAATGTTACATTGGCTTGTGTTTATGAAATAAATAAAGATTACAACATTGCCTCTGGAATTTTATCTAAAACTTTTAAAAACAGCCGTCATGACGCAATACCTCGCACATTTGCAGACTTTTCAAGGGCAAGTTTTCTCTCTCTCTCTTCGTCAAAGGCATTTACAAACAAGCAAATACTTTTTGTTCAAATATAACTTTTTTTTTCAAAAAACAACAACAACAACCTGAAACGGTTCTGTTAAAAATGCTTCATACTTTAAGTGTTTGGTTAAGTTCTCAGAACATTGAATTGTTAAGATCATGCAATTACCCTCCCCTCTATATTCTCCAATTTGTTATCGACCCTCTATAACTCGCATGACCTTTTCTGTTTTGGATGATATCATGTGGTGACAACTCGGATCAATGAAATACGTTCGGGGCCATGATCGCGCTGTAAAATATCACTGATATGCCAAAAATAGAGACAATATATATGAACTGGTATGCGTTTGTGTTTCCTTTACTGTCTTCGCTTTCAAAAGTCCAAAAAGAGATAATTTAATGAGATTTTTGTGAAAGTTCACAGTGTACAGGTGAGCCTCGTCCGGCTGACTTTGAATGTTGAGACTTATGTGGCTTCATGTTTTAACGTTAAAACGCTACGTGAAAATCAATTTTCAGGATGGTACTTTTGTTATTTTGAAATCTCTTGAACTGACAGCTTTTGGCACAGAGACAGAAAAATCTTTATATCTTCCCAGGTCACGTTGCAGGTTGTACAATTGGTATATCAGCTGTGGAGCGTTTATCATGATAATCATGTGCGCACCTCAGATGAGCAGATTCGGTGATGCTTTAATAAAGGTATCACGCTGAGGGAGATTTACTTTTCTTTGTCAAGATTATTTAGGCCTAATAAATGTTATTTTAACTTTGTTAATTTGACATCTGGCGATGATTTTTTGTTTATGTTAAGCGAAATCTTGTATTATATGCCTTATGAATAATTCCATTGTGATTTTAACAGGAAATTGAAATTGAAAAGCAGCTACATCTCCATCTGTTTGGACAAGATTTGACATACACATGATCAAACATAGCGAACACGAACGTTCTAGAAACTAGTCCTAGACCATGGGACACTAAAGCTCTCTACTTATCTCTCACTCCCATTGTGTAAACAATTGTCCCCATGTCAGATTTGCTTTTAGATACAATACAAATCACTCCCAGTGGCATAACTGTACGTTTCAAGATTTATAACGCTAAAAACCGGGTTTTGATACCTGTGATGAGCACAGCACAGATAATCCATTGCGTGTTTTGCGTTTAACAACAAACAAACAAAAAAAAAATACAATAAGAAATAAAAAAGGCATGTTTTAATATTTCATTAATTATCTGAAACTTGAATCTGGAAGTTTGAAATGGAATACTCTCTCTTCATGGTGCTGCAAAATTCAAAATTCTATTGACAG
Source organism: Limulus polyphemus (assembly GCF_000517525.1). Taxonomy (NCBI): domain Eukaryota; kingdom Metazoa; phylum Arthropoda; class Merostomata; order Xiphosura; family Limulidae; genus Limulus; species Limulus polyphemus. Next base: position 1,130,654 of record NW_013665639.1, on the reverse strand, counting down.
TGTAGGGGTTATACACGTATGAGCCCATGGCTGTGAAAGAGAACAATAGAATTATCATTCATACATTAAGTCAGTTGTTCTCAAACCGTTTTGAATGCGGGTCTCCTGAATTGTTTTTTTTCCTCGGCGGATCAGAATATAATCTATATTTATATATATACACAATTTTGTCGCTTCCTTTCCGCTCCCCCTAGTGGGTCAGTGATAAGTTTCAGGGCTTACAATGCTAAAATTCGGGGTTCTATTCCTCACGATTGAGAGATCGCAGTTAGCCCATTGTATAACTTTGACCCGAAAAACAACAACAACAACAAAATAATAGCTTCCTTTCCGTAACCATACAACCTTTTCATTGACCATCTGAAAGGAACCTCCGAACCACCAGTGGTCAATGAACCAAAGATTGAAAACCGCCAGGTTAAGCAAATGCTTATCTAGCCAAATAGGAAAGGCATCTCGATATATTACGCATAATCGGCAAATAAAATATTCAGTACGAGTATGATGGGCATTCTGCTTAACTTTAGCCAATAAGCAGTTACGGAAATTTCAATTGCAAGTGTTGAGTGAATTTCATAGAGTTTTCGTGAAAACTCATTAAAATCATGATTTTTTCATAAACGTCTCAAAATCCTATAAAATGTTATATTCTGTTTACATTGGAATTGTTATTATTATTTCACAAATGAATAGGTTTCATCAAGCACTAGCTGTTTGAAATAAAAAAAAATCTTCTAGATGGCACTTAAACTGAAGATAAAACCCATTTGTATTCTGTGTACCCTTATCGTATAGTTAACGAGTATTTTCTCAGTTCAAAATAGAATGAGATAAAAAATATTTTCATCACTGGGAAAACATCGTAAGAACCCCCTCCCCCCAAACCCCAAAGAATGATTCTGTAAAACTTCCTAACAGTGTTATTGGAAAAACGAAAATGTTTAAAAACCTTAACGGTTTCGGTTTTGGCCAAACCGTTGACCGATTTTTATTTTTTTTTGTCCTAGAGATCTTCAAATCGACGTTACCTTTCCTTATTTTTTTAATTCTTCAACACCCTCTTACTATATTTGTTTTTTCATTGTTCAGCTATTTGTATAAGGGCTTTGAAACCTTGGAAGTGGTCATTGTGTTTATAGACAACTGTAGAATATACAAAAGAAGAGATATACTTTCAGACTGACGGGTGCCCGGCATGGCCAGGTGGATAAGGCGCTCGACTCACAATCTGAGGGTCGCGGGTTCGAATCCGCATCTCACCAAACATGCTCGCCCTTTCAGCCGTGGGGGCGTTATAATGTGACGGTCAATCCCACTATTCGTTGGTAAAAGAGTAGCCCAAGAGTTGGCGGTGGGTGGTGATTACTAGCTGCCTTCCCACTGCTAAATTAGAGACGGCTAGCGCAGATAGCCCTCGTGTAGCTTTGCGCGAAATTCCAAAACAAACAAACAGACTGACGGTAATCTTCAAAAATTAGTACACTGATTTTCGATGTAAATATTTAATTTTTTTATTGCATTAGTAACACGGGTGCTTTGCGTACCCAAAGTTTTTTTTATAGAAAAGGTGAATGTTTTATTATTACGGGTACATTTTGGTTCAGTATCTCACTAATGAAAGCATTAGATCGTTTTTTACAACACATTACAGATATTTCTCTTAAAATAATCTTGGTAATCGCTGGATTTAAAAAACCCAGGAAAAGGTAAAGATAGTCGAAAGTGTTTTCAATTAACAGTCTGCCTTAATTTATAATACAACCTATATGTCAGTGATTTACACATTCATCAAAAACATACATCTACTCATAGTGTGTGTGTGTGTGTTTGTGTGCATGTGAACTTTTCTTCTGTGATAAGTTAAGTGAACACAACAATATAAAAAGAAAAAATATAAGTTTTTCGTTACTAAATCCTTAGCGGATCTTAAAAACAGACATAATGAAAGTGGAGGATAAAATCGGACATTGAACCTTGAACCTGTGTAAAACGAAAAAAAAAAAACGTAACGAAGTCAAACATTATAGCACTAGTGAAAAAATCTGTATAAACATCAGAGTGATAAGGTGATAAGTTTATTTAATGAATTTCTGATATCCAAGAGTATGAGTTTCACGTACTATATTTAATTTCTCGTTTTTAACTCCTATAAAAAAATTAATTACTCTTTCTGTACTAGCAAAAATGCTATTTTTTTGTGTTTGTTTTTCGGAGGGAGGTCACTCTCGTATAGAACTTTGTTACAACAGTAGTTTAGTGTCTGCGGGTCATTTGTTGTTGAGCGTGGCCATGAACTACGGTACTATGGTCTATTTGCACGTGCCCCCATTTAACCCCAACACGTAGAACAAACGGTGCGGAAAGCCACGTTGGATATTATATCTCTCACCCACATATTCTGAGGCTAAAACGATGGATGCCAGCTCAGTTTAGACTAGCACGCTGCTGTATGATAGGAGAGCATAGTGTCTATCAATAATCTTACACACTGACCGTTTTTGAAATGTAAAAACGTATATATGGAAATATTTAAACTATGGGTTAATTTTTTATTATATATTTTTAAATATTAAAAGTATAAATTGAATGACTTTACATACAGAATCACAGAAAATAAGGGTTGAACCAATTCCGAGAAAAAAACCACAGCAACAACAATAACACCGTAGAAAACAACAACAAAAAGTATGCATAAAATTAATCAACACCTTCTACGAAAGCGTCCTTGGTACGTCTCCGGAAAAGTGGAAATTAGATATAGTATTCACATCTGAAAGGTATTATAGTGTGCATTATCTTTCGAATCCGCCATAATTACAAAAAAAAGCAAAATAAAATATATATACTTTAGCAATTTTATACTAACACATGGAACCTATGATTTTCAAACGAGACCCAAAACTAGAGCGCTTTCGAACAGTTTACTATTCTTCTTTATTCTCCTGAAGAAAAATAGTGAACTATACGAGCGCTCTAGTTTTGGGTCTCGTTTGAAAATATTACAACTTTTGTATGTGACCCTGTGTTATAGCTTCTTACATACAACCTATTATGGTATCCCGTGCTTTGCTGCTGATTTAACTGTTTGAAATGACTTACAAGGTTGTTTTCTAAACCCACGGCAGAGTATATAATCCATTTAAGTTTAGTAGTACTTTGTATATTACGTGATAAATCAGCAATAGACAATTTTGTACTTGTAATATTCACGGCTGTCAACTTATTTAAGTGAAAGTCGAACATTTCCTAAGGATCAACAAAATACATAAAAATGAGACAATTTTAGAGTAAGTCTGCAAAGTGAAGTCTTGAATACTTTTAATGATGAGTAAGCTATTAAATAAGCGGTACAATGTGTATATATCAGTTGTTTTCTTCTTACTGGAGAGTACAGAAAACAATTAAACCTTTCAAAAATTACAAGGTGCTAAGCTGTACAAGTCAGGATAACTTTAGCGATAATTAATACCGTTCAATGAGGGAAAGGTATTTAACTATGATGAACAAGCAGCGTAAAAATGATGCATTGCACATTCGTTTTCCCCCCCCCCACTTCCCGAGAGCCTGTACTTATAATTACGGGCTTTGAATCCGTTTGATAAGAGATCGAGAAGCTTGCCATGAGGGTCTGAACACACAAAGGACAATTCCAGTGTTCTTCAACAAGGTCAGAGTACAGGATAAGTCAACTAAATCAGTGAAAGAATTCTCAATTAAAGGACAACAAACAACACTACAAACATTAGCTGCAGCTGACACCGTATCATTAAGTTATTTATTTTTCATTACGAAAACGCCCAGTAAAATATCCTAGCCAATAAGAAGTTCCAAAAGAACTGTAAGAGGTTGCCGTTCACTCAAGTTGTAAAGATTAATCGGCAACACAGAACTTCTAGGTTAATATTTCATTCAGGTAAGTACTTCACGCCGCTAGGGAAGGGGTGATACCAGTAAACATCACTAAAGTGTGTTTTCAGCAGACCGAAATGATGATTTAAAGGGATTAAACAAACAACTTTGAGGAAGTAAACGATTTTCAATCGCTGTAGAACATTTGATATTGCATAACCTTCTAGAAATGTTTATGTTTTCTCAATACGTTGAATGGGTAAATATCTGAAAAAAGTTCGTTAAAAACAGAAATTCTAAAGTTTCATATATAGCTGCTGCTCTGTTTGCCAATATTTGTAGCCAAGAATTTTGCCATTAATTGTATATTCGTATGTACGGAAAAATTGACGAATTCTTTACTATAATTTAAACAACATTTAACATTATAACCACTAATCACTCAAAAGAAAAAGCTATCTCACCAACACGTGTACATGTTATGTAAATATGCTGTAATGCAATATTATTACACAGAAATCCTTTCCTTACTTTCACGTAACGTCGGTCCCTTTTGTTTTTTAAAATAATTGTTTGTTTGTTTTTGAATTTCGCACAAAGCTACACGAGGGCTATCTGCGCTAGCCGTCCCTAATTTACTAGTGTAAGACTAGAGGGAAGGCAGCTAGTCATCACCACCCACCGCCAACTCTTGGGCTACTCTTTTACCAACGGATAGTGGGATTGACCGTCACATTATAACGCCCCCACGGCTGAAAGGGCGAGCATGTTTGGTGGGTCGGGGATTCGAACCCGCGACCCGCAGATTGCGAGTCGAGCGTCCTAACCACCTGGCCATGCCGGGCCATTTTTTTTTTTTTTAAATAAATGAATCCTTACTATTGGGCATTTTGACATTAATTATGGAAAACCATTTCAGGATTTTCTACTGAAGTTTACTTAGTTTGTATTTAACCAAAGCAATTGAAAAGTATGCCCTGTTGTTTGGCTTTTGTATGTAAAAACTGCCTAACGGGACTGCATAAAATGGTGACCTCTGAAATCAGCGTTATCCCCGTTTTTTATTCTATTAGTGTTGCCCCCCCCCAGAGGCACAGCGGTATGTCTGCGGACTTACAACGCTAGAAACCGGGTTTCGATACCCGTGGTGGGCAGAGCACAGATAGCCCATTGTGTAGCTTTGTGCTTAATTCCAAACAAACAATCTATTACTGTTACTATGTAGTCATTACACGTCTGGTTTATGATTCCTGCATTTTTAACTACTAAGTTAAATTCGATATGTTAAGAATCCCCGAGGTTTTATAACAAATATATTTGCTAATAGCTTGATTCTGAGGCTGTCTCTGACTGCGGTAGAGGCTATCTCTATACTGAACTATATATATATATATATCCTGGCATTCTCTGTACATCCCAAGCATGCAGCCACATAGCAAATTTAACACAACAGTTGAAATGATCTGTTTGTGTGAGACAACGATAAGCTGTTCTGATAGCCCACTGACAACGATGTTAAGAAGGGCCACTCACTGTCTTCTCTGAGCGTTGGACCGTTTAAGGGATAAAATATTCATTGAATACTAAATATTTTTCCCTCTAACAAATTTATGATACGGTGCATGAAACCTTAAATAAACTTAATCATATTTCAGAATATTAATATTTAAAATGTCAAGAAAAGGTTTAGCACTGCATCCAACCTGACCGAAAGGGGCTACATGTTACAGATCATTTTTAATATAGTTACATGAGAATAAAGAAGATTCCGGTTTGGATTTAAAAATATCTTACTTGTATTAGAAATATCGGAACATCATAGTACTTTTACCCATTTAAACCAACCAATCTTAAATATAAAATAACTTAAATTCGATGACGAGGAACCCACTTTGAGACTAATAATGCTTGGAGACGGCTTGAATGGGTAATGAAGAAAAACTGGATGATGACAAAACCTTGTAGAAACGTGTACGTTTACTGTTATGTTAAACTTATGTTAAAATAACTTAGTAACTAGATAACTAAAATAACTCACTGAAGCCCGCATTTTTCGTATACAGAGAGAAAAAATTCGATTCAAGAAATGAAAACCGCTGGACATAAGAAATACACACAAAACAAAATATTACATTTTAGACCCGTATCTAAAGTGGTAGTTGAATGTAAATGTACCCAAGAAATGTCAAATTTAACGACTGATGCAACATTACTAAAATGCAATGTAAGGAAACGTGTTTCCGGAAGACACCACGTGACTATAAGTTGGCGCCTTTCGGGACAGAGGAAATGTTTGTTGTTGAACACGGTCACCCTTCAACTTTAATAAAAGCTGATGCAGATCTCGAGCAACGTTTAATTGTCTATGAACGTTAAAGAGTGAAATGTACTAGTTAAACACGTAATCTTGTCCATTTTGTTCTAAGGATTATGTAAGTATTTTGATCACTAGTATTTGTCTAAAACACATTTAAAATATTTGTGGATATGATGATATTACTATTTTGTTATAAAAGAAAATAATAAATATAAATCAAAGCAAAGAATGGTCCTGAAAATTAAAGTTACTCAATTTTATTATTCTTTCTTCAATCTCCCAAACATCATCTATTGGATCTTATACAACAGCGCCCTCTTTTAATAATATGTATGTAGTAATATAATAATATGGACATATACTGGATCGACTTGTATTTAGGTATTGTCGCATTGAAAGGAGTTTTTAAATATAAAAACTTCAACCGCTGTATATCTATAGTGTACTCTATTTAAACTTGTAAACATTTATATCAAGTATGTAACGCCTATGTCTAAAATATTATGTTATCCGAACGTTAAAACCTTAATGTAAACAGTGTAATAAATAATTTACATACTAACTTCATAAAAAGATGTTTCTTTTATGGTACTTTAATGAACGCACTATACAAATCTAACATAACATAAACGTATCTAATTTTAAAGACATATTTCCTGTTAACTGAAGTAAATTCAAATACTACGACAGCAGATTTGAATAAAAGAATCTTGTTTTGTCATATCTGTCCAAAACTCGTTCAGATATGAGATTTGCATTGTGTGAGATGCTTGCCATTGACCACCAATTAAATTTCACAAGCCTGGTGCCACTTATTTCTAAAATTCATGTCTTTATATAACAGTTAACCAGACTGAAAAAGGAGCATATGATTGTTATTGTTTGTAGTTAAGCACAAAGCTACACAAAGGGCTATCTGTGTTCTGCCCACCACGGGTATCGAAACCCGGTTTCTAGCGTTGTAAGTCCGCAGACATACCGCTGTGCCACTGGGGGGCGAGCATATGATACTCGAAGGTTCAATAACAATATTTGTTTTTGCCTTGTAATGAAGTTTCAGAATCCCCAAATTAACCACCTCTGTCTGATATTATTCAAGTAAGCAATCAGTTTTTATACATTCAAGGCCCCCTTGTGGCTCAGCAGTAAAACTGGGGACTAAAAATCGTAGTGTAGTTTTGCGCTTGACAACAAACAAGCAATACCCAATGAATTAGACCGAGCAATTAATTTAGTGCTAAGTTTTTAGAAATTAAGTGTTGAATGTTTTATATGGCAAGTACTCACCAGACGTCGCTTAGGCTTAATAAGAGGCCTGTTCTGTCCGTTCATTTTGTGGTAGAGACCGCAGGCGTTACAGAGGTAGTGGCCGGTGCCATCTCGGCGCCACAAAGGTGTAGAGGTTGCTCCGCAGTTGACACACTCTCGACCCTCTGGTGGGTTAGAAGAGAAATAATCAAATTTACTCTGTAACTTTAATTTCTACTTTATTACATACATTTTTATATCCGTGCAATATAACCTTACTTAACTCATATATTCAAGTGTAACCATACTTGCGACCATTGGTCAACAAAGTTTTAATGATACATAAGATATTCGTCCATTCTGCATATAAAATATCATAATGAGACTATCCAGTTCTTTAATAAATTCTGTTAACAAGTCTTACGAATATGCATTAGTTCCGTTGTAGTTTCACTAAAACGGGAAGTATATTCTGCTTAAACAAGAAAACACGATAACTCCACGCACATGTTTAGAAGTTAAATTACAATACATAATGAAACAGTTGCAAACCAAATTAAGAAATATGAAACAACTTCGATATCCTATTAATAATAATAATAAACAACGTTGCATAAGCTATCTAATACGCATACAGAAGTCGATTGTAAAAAATATGGTGGAGTATATACTTGTTAGTGCTTGCTAAAGAAAAATATTATAATGTTGGATTGTTTTCATTCGTACTTTTTAAAGCTAATTGTAATATAGAATATGTGGTGTGGAACAAGGAAGAGAGCGTTATAGATATTCCATCCAAAACATCGCATTCCACGCTTTATAGAGGTTAAGAACCCAATGATGTGATGTCGACTGGTGCAGAAAGTTTCTTTTTTTTTTACAGGAAACGATGGATAACCGCAGTTTCGTGGTAACCTTGCCTAAAGAGATTGTCCAGTACATGAGTAAATGATGTAATTTCCGAAATGTTTCCTAAACTGTTTTTGACAATGAACCTCAGTAACGAGGATTTTTCATAGTCCGAGTGTCTAATCGACGACTGAATGACGCTTCCGGCACGTGCATGCTGACATTCCGGACACAACTAATTTAAAGACCTGGTTTTCTTAGCCCAAACATTTTAAGTTGAAGAACTTATGTCCGGTTGTGAAGGGCACGTAATCAGAAAAAAAACCCGGATGTCCTGAGTTTAAGCACATGCATCTACACTCTTTTTAAAAGAACTAAATTTATAAGGCGCCTTTATGGAACGTCAATAGCAGTACATCGAAAGAACGATAAAATATTTGAGGCATTTTTAAGAAAAATGTGCTAACAAGAAGGAGAAGAATGGTAGTCGCTCACGAGAACAATCGTTAAGTTCGTGCACGTCAAACTTTTATGCAACCAACCACTGTTGAAGTAAAGACGCCAAATTCAACTAAGTAAAAAGATAAATTTGGGTATATGAAAATCTTAGGACCTATTCAAAAATTGTATTTAACAACTTAATTAATATTTGCATTCTTTGAAACCTTTACTTGCTTCTTATCTAATCTTAGGATACTGATAGTTAGTTATTAGCTTCCCAAACAACGGACACGATTGATGATCGTTATTTCGTTAGGGGTTTATGAAATTTACGTTCCAATCTCTTTATTTCTAATCCGCTTTTCATGCATTGTGTAACTAGCATTAGGCAGGATTAGCAAGTACCACGGTTAACAAACATATAATCCTAAACTTGGCTTGAGTACCGTAACGATTGTGTTCAAGGTGTTACACGTCGGATAAAATGACGGTTTACTCGGCTTAAAATTATGTATAACATGTAAGATATCTAACCTGCATACTGGCAGACAGGGTTGAGTCCTAACTTCCATCGGTAGCAAGTACCTGCCAGTGATAACAAATAAAATCTCAGTGATCGACTACTACTGCCTGGTACCATGGTGACAACAAATAACTGAGTGATCGACTTTTGTTGTCTGGCACCAAATATGCTACTGTGAAGTTATTGTAATATTTGATAAATTAATTTCATTTTAAATTTGTTCACATGAGTATTGGACTTATTAATAACATTGCAAATTACTAGAAGTAATATATAAATGAACGACCGGAAACTAGTTACTTTTTAGTTTTAGTTGACATTGAAATGATTGAGACATTGTATTACATAATTGGACTGAATACATGCAAAGAACGTTTTAATATATTATTATATAGATTTATAATATAAAAAAAGAGCCTGTTCTATCCCACATATTTTTAATTTTTGAAATGTTGGACGTTCCTTCAAAATGTGCTTGAGGTCAGATACAAGGTCTTATACCTGTAGTTAAAATGTTCAAAGTTAAACGCCGAAACTATGATTACAATTTCAATTGTATTACCTCCACTGTGAATATCAGCAAACCACGTTTTGTTTTCCAATTACAGAAAACGACTAAGTGTGAGCTAAGACAAATGCAAGGTGTTGTGTTTTTCGTGAGTCACTTTACAACGCAGTTTTATCAGAAAACACATGCGCGTACACATTTAAAAATAGTTATGTTGCAAAAAATTTTAACCTGCATGTCTGACTCATCTTTAATTACCAAATAATTTCTTAGTATATGCCTAAATATTCCATATTTATCGTCTAAATACAAAAACAAACATTTATATGGTAATAAAAAGCAAATGATTTTAAAACAAGCCAACTATACTGATATTAATCTTCTATTGACAATTACTGTACATTCATTTTGTAGTTGATCATGATGATAGATATATATACCATTACAAAAAAACTATAAGACTAGACGAATACATTTGAAATACTGATAAAATAGAATTTTAATTTATTAATATTAATAACATTAATAATTCCACTAATTAATATAACTCTTCATATTAATTGAAAGCACATGAAAGGTTATTAAAATGACGGTGCAAGAGGAATATGATGTGACTCTGAGGTACTCAGACAAGGACTGCTAATTCACGAATACTCTGGAACGTGTATTATTCCAAAAGTTCAAACAGGTTGGCTTCACTCGAACAATTAAATAATGCCTTTATAAAAGGACTGCATGCTTTGAGTCTATGCACGATATTCAGCTGTTGGGTAAATGACAACACCAAAACGGCCAGAATGGTGCACGCATCACTTTCCTAGAGGTCGCTGTTCAGCTTATCCAAAAGGTTACAAATGCTTGACCCGCATTGCTAGTTCACTGATAGTCGTAGTTGAAACGGTATAATTATTGTTCTGCGCAGAAGCCGTTGTGGCTTTGGAATTCTAAACGGTTTGCAAGCCTTTATTTAGCTGTCTTGAAAAGAGAGTATAAAGTTAGTGATTAAACCCTCCATGTATTGACATCATGAAAGTGACATGGTTACCTAGCAGTTACATGTAAAAGAAATAACGAAACTTATCCAACATAATGATAATCAAGACGAAAGGAGTAGTTAGAACCAATTACGTCTTTGTAATCGTTATTCATTGTTGGAAGGTTTTATTTGTTTTGGATGCGCCTATAATTAAATATACTTGATAACTTAATTAGATAGTAAAATAAACCTATCTTAAATTCAATAAGTAATGTAAGCTGAATATTCAATCTAACGTTTATTATCGGTTGCCATGGAACAACCAACCGTTTGGCAAACACTCTATGATTTTTTGCTAATCTCCTTCATGTAACGCAAAGTTGTGATACAATTCAAAATTGGTCGCCGAACGTCAGCCTCGAATTGAGCAAAGAATACTTGAAGATTGAGTTATTCGAGCGTTTTACTCCTTAATTTAGAAATATGATATATATATATATATATATTCATCAGATTAAGTACTCCCAAAAACTCTTCTTTAAGCTACATGATTCAAATAGCAAATAGCTCCCACGCTGTTGATCATCAAACTTAAAGTTCTTAAGAGGTGTCGTGAACTAAGTGTATGAAGTTTCCCCCCAGATACAAAAAGCAAGTTATCCCACCGAGCCTGAAACAGCGAGACGACTGAAATAGTACGGTCGTACTAAACTATTTCATGTGGAGTTTTGCCAGCTTTCTTGCTACGCTACAGAATTGCCTTAGAAAATGTTTATGCTTATAGGAGGCGGGTTATGGAAATTATCATGCTTTCATCCCCTTGTCGCATCTGCATCATCAAAATCCCATTTGGCACCTGTTTCTCGATTCTTTTTCTGGTTGAAAATATTGTAAAGCTGTTGCTTGTCTGAGAGTTAGCAGATACATGCCTGAAACAGTCATTCAAACGAGAAACGTTTCGAATGCAACGTACAAGGGTAACCACATTCAATCAGTAACTAATTATGTCATTGTTTTCCGTTAAATAGTCAGATAAAGTCACAGTGTTTGGGATCGTATTCTTGATATTTATTGGTATACTGCGATGCAAAGTAATTTGTCCTCCATTGGTTCAGAAGTAAGTCTGCAGATTTATGATGCTAAAAATCGGGGTTCGATACCTTTGGTGGGCAGAGCACAGAGAGCCCGTCGTGTAGCTTTGTGCTTAACAGCAAACAAACCAAAATACACAATTTGTCAAGTAATAAAACCAGAATACTTTTTAAAGCACTAACGTTACATGCACAAACCTGTGTATTGCCAGGTTGAAGTTAGTGTTTATGTTTAACCAAGATTTTTCACTGGCGCTTACTTGAAGAAATTGTCACTATGGTACATCGGGAAGTGTATAAAAACAGAAGGGTCAGGGGAATAATACCCATCTGCTACTTTTATATATCTGTGCACACATTTTCCTTCAAGGTCTTCGTTCATACAAACACCATAATAATTAACACACCAAAAGATGCGAATTAATAAAGTATAGCATTTTAACTATAAAAGTGAATTCAATTGAAAACTACTAATCCCATTCCGACTGCTCAATTCAAGTTAAATTAATATAAAAGAAATACTTAGTATGAACATAAAAGCTTGAGTAGAAACTATATTTTAATAAAAGCCATTGCACAAGTTAAGTCTCCTTAAAAGTTTTGTAGGTCACAGATATAATCTCTTTAAAGTTTACCTAATGCATCATATTAAACGAAAACAGATAAACAGGACAGGTTTTGAATCGCCTGTTTAGTGCATTGCAAGCTTGAGCTAAGATCTTATGGAGTTAAACAAGTAGGTGCCAGAACTCAAGGTAAAAATGAACATGTCAACCAGTAGAGCTTTGTCAACTGAACCCTGGTGACTACTGCATGACAGACGCACCAATCAGTAGCAGAGGATTTCAAATATGTATCATCGGTTTTTTATCGCCCACGTGACATCTACTTGGGCGTGGCTGGTGTCATGCTCCGGATTAAATAATGTCTTTGCGTTTTTTTTTTATACTTTCTTGACTATTTGGCTGTCCAAAGAGCTCATGTTGCCTTATTAGGTAAACAGGTGTTACACAACATCACTATAGAGACCAGTCAAACCTGGAGAGACGATCTTTTTATCAGCAGTATAGAGATTCAGCTGTCAAGTAGGGTTAAAGGTTTCGATCACACTAGAGCGTATGATGAATTTTGGTTAATTTTTGCGTTTATTTCTATATACCTGATCATTAACCTAAAATATTAACTATGTAGATTAGACAACTATCACAAGTATGGCTTTTCGTCAGATAACAATAAAATACTTTTTACTTCTGTTAATGTTTTGCCATTGCGACTTCATCAGGGCTAGTGCCGTGGATTTCAGTAAAACCTGTTCTATTACTAAACTCTGGAATTTAACAAAGTCCTTTTTTTACCATTAAGCCGCTGAGATAAATAAAGTGCATTCGTGTTAGCATAACAATAGTGCGCTCTGTCAATGTATATACAATGGAGTTCAGTAAAGTCCGTTCTGTTAATATATATATATACCATGGAGTTAGTAAAGTCCGTTTTGTCAATGTATGTTTTATGGAGTTCCATAACTCCCGTTTCTATCAGTGTATCATGAAGTTAAAGCCATCACAGTCAATGTACAAAAGTTAAATTCAATTATAACTACCACTGTATTATGGAGTTCAATAAAGTATGCTTCTATCAGTGTATCATGAAGTTAAAGCCATCACAGTCATTGTACAAAAGCTAAATTCAATTATAACTACCACTGTATTATAGAGTTGAATAAGGTATGCTTCTATTCAACTAAGATTAAGATCAATAACGCCCGTTTTTATCAATGGATTATAAAATTAAATGTATTGCATCCTTTCACGTACCAAGGAGTTCACTAAAATCCGTTCTGTCAATGTGTAACTGAGTATAATAAAACCGTCTTTTGTCAATGAAAAATAGAGTTCAATAAATTCCATTCTGTCAGTGTAACAAGCAGTTAAATAAACCCAGTTCAGTCAATGTACTGTGAAATTCATCAATGTCCATTTCACAATGTACCAAAAAGCTCATTAATATCCAATCTTTCATTGCATTATGGAACTTACTAAAGCTTGTTTCTGTCAATGTACCTCGAGTTTGATGAAGTTCATTTCTCGTTCGATGACGAGGAACCCACTTTGAGACTAATAATGGCTGGAGACGGCTCGTAATGGTAAGTAGAGAATAATATA